>NC_091950.1:251681264-251898764 GCF_031021105.1 Erythrolamprus reginae
ACATGTCCTCTTGCAAGCCATTTTTGCTTCTGCGCATGCGCCGGGGCAAAAAAGCCACAGAAATATCTCACGCGTGTCCCCTCAGCGTGTTTTTGCTTCCTGCACATGCACGTGCACACATAGCGTGCATGCACACAAGAGAACCAAAGCTGCACACACAGTGCACTGGTAGCAGCGGTAATGGGAATCCACCCCTGCTTATGATCTCATTAGAATGAAGCTCAAAAACCAGTTAGGTATGGCAAATAAACGCCCGAGGCAAAAACGTAAAGACCCTGAGCATAGTTCCCTCTAAGCTGAGCAGTGAGCAATCGCTCACTTAAAAATCATCATCAACTCAGAGTTTTCCAAACCTGCCCAGAAGCCGAGAGGGAAAGAGTGAGAGGGAAGGAGAGAGAGAGGAAGAGAGAGAAACAGATAGAAAAAAGAGAGGAAGGAAAAGAGAAAGAAAAAGAATGGGACTAACGAAGAGAGAAAGAAAATCAAAATCTAGTTTGAAACTAGCTCAACTATTTAAGTGGCATTTTGATATTGATAGAGTTGCCCTATTATGAGCTCACTGTTATAGACACACAGTACAGTATTTTATTTTGAAATTCCCTGAGGCAAAACAGGGTGGGTTTTTTGTTTGTTTGTTTGTTTGTTTATTTATTTATTTATTTATTTATTATTTTTGTGCTGCCCAGTCCCGAAGGGACTGCCGCTCAGACTCTATACTTTTCCGCCCACCCACCCCCAAAAATTAGAGGGAACACTGACCCCGAGTCTTGCCTTATTCACAAAGCCATCTGAGGGACCTTGGGCCACCTCCTTTCTCTCAGCCCTGGAAAGAAGGCCAGGACAAACCATTTCCAAACTTCTTGCAAAATACCAGCCTCCTGCCACCAGAGGCATTTGCCCATATAACTTACCAAATTCTATCAGGAAAGAAAGCTCCCCCACTTTCTCCCAGAGTCTAATGGTATTTGGGCTTGTAGTGGCATCTCTGCATTTGCATTGATCATATTCTCTGTTCCTAGGCCTTTGAAGTTCTGCTTCTGCCAGCTTGTGTTTATGGGGAAAAAGAACCTGCAGTGTTCCCTCTGGCTGTCTTGGAGATTGATGATCGACCTGAAGGTGAAGGAAAAGTTGGTACGAGAGTATAAATGCTGCTAAAATGCCCAACTGGTAGATGGCACTGAAGCATCTGTTGAGAGAATTATGATCAGCCTACTTAATGCCTTCCCAAAATCTGAAGCTGTACTTGGGTGTTCAGTTCCTTTCCTCCTAAAACCCCCTTTAATAAAAAACCTGTTTCCTCCTGGAGGTCCCAAACAACACCCCTCTAATGGTGTAGATCAATTATTCTTTTCTTTTTCTGTCTTCCTCCTTTCTCCTTCCTTTCTCCTTTGACATCATGTCCAGCAATTTAAACAACTGTTAGCCAGTCTCAGCTCCCTTTATCGCCTTTTTACTAATATCATGGGAGATGTATTGGTATCAAAGCTCTACACTGCCTTGAATAAAAAATGGCTAGTTGAATAACAGAATTGGTAAACGTATGTTGGTTCTAGTAGAATATTGAAAATAATTTGGTAACCTTAACTATGATATCCTACTTGGAGATTTGGTTCATACATGATAGTTGTTTTATCATGTCAAAGATGTTGGTTGTCACCTAAATGGCTCAGGGCCAAACTACCTCCTACCTCATATCTCGCAGCGACCAACAAAGACCCAGAGTCAGCCTTCTCCAGGTCCTGTCCACCAAAACAATGTCAGCTGGTAGGGCCATGGAGAAGGGTCTTCTCTGTGGTGTCTCCTCCAACCCTTTGAAATCAACTGCCAAAGATCCAGAGATCCATACTATCCCCATCCTACCGGTCTTCCAGAAAGCTGTTAAAACCTGGCTTTTCCGGCAGGCCTGGGATTAGGAATGAGTGAGTGTATGCATGGTTTTTAGTGTTTTTATGTGTTTCATATTACTTGCTGTTTTTACTATTGTAATATTTTTATATTGCTTTTAGTATTTGTAATTATTGTTAGCCACCCAGAGTCCTGTTGGAGTGGGGTAGCATGTATATATCACTAATAAATAAATAAAATAAATAAACTATCGCTTTTTGCCAGAGCAAGTAAACATGAAACCCCACTAGAAGAGTAGGTTCTTCAAGGGTCTAATTTGTCCTCTAGATTCTAAAATCTAGAATCTTGTATATCATGGGTGTCAAACTTCCGATGTCACGTTGCTGTCATGTGACACTTTGTGATGTTTTTCCTGTTTGTGGAGCTGGGATAGACGTGGCCTGTGCGTGACACATCCGTCCCATGGGCTACCAGTTTGCACCCCTGCTGTAGATTAAGAGACTATATTCATTATTTATTTATTTATTTATTAGATTTGTATGCCGCCCCTCTCCGAAGATTCGGGGCGGCTAACAACAATGAAAAGACAATGTAAAGTGTTGCTTCCTAAGTGGACAGATGCCCGGCTGGCGGTTTAAAACCGCTGGCTGAAATTGCCTACGGGGTGGGGGCGACGGTGAGTTAGCTCTTTTCAGAGCTACGACTTCCGGGTTCATTTGGAACCCAGAAGTTCGGCTTCTGGCAGCGCGCCAATGAGAGCACGCTGCTGGCTTGCGTAGGAGGGTCCCAGATCGCCCTATTTAAGGGCGATCTGGACGGGACCTCCGCATTGCTGCAAATTGGAGCGAACACCTGCCCACCCTCCGCTATCAACAGTGTGTCCTAAGGAGGTCGCCTTTGGGGCCGAATAGGAATTTTTTGCGGCCTCCCCTTTAGAGGCGGCCGTTTTTTTCACCTATTCCACACTGATGGTGCGGACTGGATTGGTTAGGGGGTGCGGCGCATTTTGTTCTTTAAATAGGCCTCCCTTTGGTCATTGAGGTTTGTCAGGTTGGGGGCAGAAATGGGCAATTAGAAGCAACTGCGCATGCTCCTTTTGGGCATTCTTAAAGGGTGATGGACCGCCTCTCTTCAGGAACTAGAGGTTCGAGCAACGTCGGGGATTGGAGAGAGGATGTCCATGGGAATCACCGGATCCAATCTCCCTCGGGGATTGGAGGGTGAACTCCTCCCACACAACAAAGGGGCGTGGCTTGGATCCAGGTGAAGGTGGTACCTCCACCTGCTTCAGCAAGGAGTTCTTGCCCAATGTTGCCAATGAATTTTATGGTAGGAATTTCCGCCCCGTTAGTTTGGTTCTGCAGGTCCTTAGTTTGTTTTGAATAAATATTCAAAGTTACGTATTTAAATTTATTTAAAGTTATTTAAATTTATGCTAATTAATAAATGACCCTTAATTAATCCACAATATATGTCTCAGCGTCTTTACTCTGCCTCCGGGGGGCAATTTGATTTCACAAAAGTTTGATTTACTTGGAGTTATATTGTGTTGTTTAAGTGTTCCCTTTATTTTTTTTGAGCAGTGAATTAAGATCTGAATAAACTTGTCAAAACCACCATTGGCCAGGTAGATGGCATCTAAGAGGATTGCCGGAATCTTGGCTGGTTAGTTAATGGCTAGTCACAAAATTGTGGTGGATTTGTGCCATTCCTTTTCTCATCCCTTTTTTAACCCCATCCCATTTAAAGTTCTTGATTATTGCATGTTACGTGCTAGGAAGAATGTGGAGTTCCACCTAAATTGATCCATGTTGCTGCTCTTTTGGATAGAGAATGAATCAGCAGTATGGATTTGACTAAACTCGGTGTGGATGGCATAATGAACCAGTCGGCAGCCAGCCAGCTCTGAGATGATTCATTCGCGGGGGTGAAGAGGCTGTGAGCGAGCTAGCTTCCTTTACAAGCCATTACACGAACTTCTGCTCTTTCATGTTTATTGGGATTATGGCAAGGAATTGGGTCATGAATGGAGGATAATATGTTACACTTTGGTGCCAGAGAAGAAGGCTTTTTTAAAATGTCAGAATGTTAAACTGTCCCCTGCTCAAACTCTCACTTAATATGAAATCTGCCAATATAAATGGAATTAAAATCTCATAAATGTTGCCAGTGTATCTTTTTTCTCCTTCAAAAAGAAATCAATCCTTCCCCCCCCCCAACAAATTTAATTGCCACTTCCCATCAGAATTTCACATACACGGTTCTCCAGCTGGAGGTTTTTGTAGCACACATCTGTAGATTGACAAGAACTTGCATTATTATACAGTGGTACTTCGTGATACGAACCCCTCATGATACAAACCCCTCGTGATACGAACCCGGGGTTCGGAAATTTTTTGCCTCTTCTTGCGAACTTTTTTCGGCTTATGAACCCACCACAGATCGCAAAATGGTGTTCCGCTGGGTGCAGCCGCCTGGCTGTCACCTTTTAAAACAGCCGGGGGGTTTCTCGGCATTCTCCCGAACCCGAACCCGAAGTTCGGGTTCAGGTTCCGGAGGCTGTCGAGAAGCGCCCGGCTGTTTCAGAAGGTTAAAGCCGGGTGCCGCCGCCCGGCAGAGCACTGTTTTTGCAATCAGTGGCGTTTTCGGCCAATCTGGAGGCTGGAAAGGAGGTGGGGAATCCCAATAGGGAATTCCATGGGCGGAGCTTTGACATCACGAAGACGTCCTTCCTGGAACACCGAGAAGCCCCCTGGCTGTTTCAGAAGGTGACAGCTGGGCGGCGGCGCTTCTCGGCAGCCTCCCGAACCCGAAAAGTTTGGGTTCGGGTTTGGGAGAACGCCGAGAAGCCCCCCGGCTGTTTTAAAAGGTGACAGCCGAGTGGCGGCACCCAGCAGAGCGCCATTTTGTGATTTCCCCCCCCCCTTTGCACGCATTAATCGCTTTTACATTGTTTCCTATGGGAAACAATGTTTCGTCTTACAAACTTTTCGCCTTACAAACTTACTTCCGGAACCAATTAAGTTCGTAAGTCAAGGTATTACTGTACTCTTTATAAGGAAACATAAGCACTTTAATCATTTAAAGTCATTATGGACTCACCGAGTCCTCAGAGAGGGACGGCATACAAATCCAATTAATAAATAATAAATAAATTTAGGTGCACATCTTTAAGGTGAAGTGAGGCAAAAATCAGTATGTGTTTCATAAAGCGGAACTTAGGCCAAGATGTGAGAATCATGCAAATAGAAACAATATTTTTCAATGTTTATAATTTACAGGTACAGTAGTCCTTGACTTACAACAGTTCATTTAGTGACTGTTCGAAGTTTCAACAACATAGAAAAATGTTACTTATGACCAAAGATGGGTTCCAACTTCCTTCTGTGCCATGTGGCTCTGCTTCGTAGCCGTACATGCACATGCACAGTGCAAACCTACGCCCCCAAACAAAAAATAAAAACAAAACTCTGAAAATAAGATGGCAACTGCATGCACAGTGCTGGAAACTCAGGTTCTGAACATGAGCTGAAGAAAAAAACATTCAAAGAAAAAAAAATCATTTTATTTTAAAAAAAGATGCTGGTGCCCACGGATCGGCACCGACCAATCCGATTTGGCGATGTCATTGTGACATCACCGGCGGGTCACTACAAGTTCCAGAACCCACCCCTGCTTATGACCATTTTTCATACTTATGACGCTTATTGCCACATCCTTACATTAGAGAACCATCTTTCAGCTGTGGCGAGGGGGGCATTTGCCCAGGTTCGCCTGGTGTACCAGTTGTGGCCCTACCTGGACCGGGAGTCACTGCTCACAGTCACTCATGCCCTCATCACCGCGAGGTTCGACTACTGTAATGCTCTCTACATGGGGCGACCTTTGAAAAGTGTTCAGAAACTTCAGATTGTGCAGAATGCAGCTGCAAGAGCAATCATGGGCTTCCCCAGGTATGCCTATATTACACCAACACTCTGCAGTTTGCATTGGTCACAATTCAAAGTGCTGGTTATGACCTATAAAGCCCTTCATGGCATTGGACCAGAATATCTCCGGGACCACCTTCTGCTGCACGAATCCCAGCAACCAGTTAGGTCCCACAGAGTTGGCCTTCTCGACGAAACAATGTCATCTGGCGGGACCCAGGGGAAGAGCCTTCTCTGTGGCGGTCCCGACCCTCTGGAATCAACTCCCCCCGGAGATTAGGATTGCCCCGAGATTGCGCACACGCCGATGGGTTTCTAGGCATTCCACCTCTGGCTCCGAATAAATATAAAATGTAAAGAGTTTTCTCCCCCTTAAAAAGACTATAAATCTTCCTTAGAAAAATATAGGAAGAAACAAGAATCTGCCGGCATCAAAGTGAATTTGAAGATTTACGATTTCAAGCAAAGACGGAGGCGCTTTCGCTGTAACAAGGAAGTGATAAGTGAGTACAATAAATCTTAAAATGGCGGAGGGAGGGAAAAAAGAAGACATCTGTAGCCTGGCTAATATTGAGAAGAAGCTGGATAAACTGCTGGATATCTGTAGTGGATTTGAACAGAGATTTAACAAAGTTGAGACTAAAATGGAACAGATGGATTTAGAAGTTAAACAAATTAAAAAGGAAGGGGATTCTTCTGCTGGAAAGATACTGAAAGTTGAGAAACAAGTGATGGATTACGATGGAAAAATAAGACAAATAAATGACAGAATCGCAAATTTGGAGGACAGACAGAGAAGGAGGAATTTGTGTTTACGAGGGTTCAGAATGGATTTGCCCTCTGATTTTAAGTTAACAGAAGCTGTCTGTGCTTGGTTAAATAAACAGACAGGCGTGCATGTCAGCGTGGAGGAGCTGTTGCGTGTTCACTGGGCAGCCCCCAGGAGAGACGGCAGACAGAGAGATGTGATCATCGCTTTCCTCAGTGAAAAAAAAGCAGAGATGATTTATAAAACTTTGAAGACTTCTACGAGCCTTAAACAAGACGGAAATGAGATAAGGGTTCTGAGGGATCTTTCCTGGGAAACCCTGAGAGCGAGAGCTGTGTTGAAACCAATTGCAAGCCGGCTATATCAAAGTGGAACCAGATTTAGCTGGGGCTACCCAGTGGCCATCTTGGTGTTCCAGGACAATAAAATGTACAGAGCACGTTCATTGGAGGAGGGAAAGGCTTTACTGGATCAACTGGGGATTAAGTTTGATGAAACTGGAGCACTAGCATATGAAGGAGAAGAGGCTTTTGGCGGTCGGAGTACCCCAGATGAGGAGGAAAGACGAAGGGAAGAGCAGCTGAAGGAGTTAAGCGGGCAGGTGGAGGCCATCAGAAAGGAGCAGAGAAGAACACGGGCTCTGCGTGAGAAGAGAGCCAGAAAGTGATGGTGTTTGGTCCCTTGTCTTGTTGTGGGGGGGGGGGGGAAGGAAAAGGAAAAGAATTATTACTATTACTATTACTATTATTGTTGTTATTATTATTATTTTTCTTGGAGATGCCTTGGGATTCCTGTATATCTGTCATTCAGTGGGGGAAGTCTAAGGGGGAGAAAAAGGTGGTTTAAGAATTTAAAATTAAAGAAGAAATTAAAGAAGGAATTATTTAAAGGAGAAAGGAGGGGGGGGAGAAATTTTCTCTTTTATAAAATTAAAAAGGGTTGAAAGAGGAGCTAGTTTGAGTGGGAACGCAATCCAGATAATGTGCCTCAGGTATGGGCAAGGTTTTTTCTTGTCTTCTCCCCTCTCAGTGGGGGGAAGCACAGGGGGAGGCACGTTGGGGGGGGGTAATAGGGGTAAAGAAAAGGGAAAAATATAAACCAAGGGCAAAACAAGAGGGGAAAAGGGTGTTTTTGGTATATTATGACGGAGTGTAAGATAATGGTTTTAAATGTGAATGGTTTGGGATCGGATTTGAAACGTTTTAGGATATTAAGGATGGCTAAGCAATATAAGGTAGATATTATGATTTTGACAGAAACACATAAAAGAAGGGGAGGAAGGGATAACTTGATTAATGATAGAAATTGGAAATGGGTGTTTGAGTCAAGAGGAACACAAAATAGTCGAGGCACAGCGATTCTGATTCATCAGAGGGTTAATTTTGAAGAGGTCGGAATTCAGAAAGACAGAGAAGGAAGGTGGATATTTGTTAAAGGGAAAATAAATCAAAAGAAGCTGACATTAGCAGCAATTTATGCCCCAAATGGGAAAACAAAACAATTTATAATAAATACTAAGAAGAAGTTAGACAATTTTAAGGAGGGCTCAACTTTTTTGGCAGGAGATTTTAATATGCAATTAACAAATGGGACTGCAAATAGCAGGATGTTACATTTAAATAGACTTAATATGGAGCTACATATTATTCAGCAAGATATCACACATTTAGCTGCATAGGCTACATATTAATGAATAGGGGAGGTAATATACAAGTTAAAAAAGTAGACATTAAAAGTCCCACTATTGGCAGAATTGGAAATAGGTCAGGAACGAAATCAAAAAAATTGGAGATATAATGCAGTTGTAACTGCTAGGGAACAAGATAAAGAGAAATTGCAAACAGAGTTATCAGAATATTTTAGAATTAATGATGTGGGTGGTATTAAACAATCAATTGTATGGGATGCATGTAAGGCCTTCATGAGGGGACAATGTATATGTATGGAAGCAGATATTAGGAAGAGGTGGGGTAGAGAGAGGGAAAGGAAGATAAGGGAAATAGATTTGATACAAGAGCAGTTAAGAATAATGAAAAGTAGAGATTGGAATAGTTTATTGAAATTGAAAAAGAAACAGTTGATGGTGTATGATGAGATTAAATGGAATAAGATGAGAATGGCGATGCGACAAAAAATACAGAGTTGGGGGACAAGATCAATGCAGCAAATGGCGAGATATCTGAAGAAGAGGAAAGAAAAATCATGTATTTTAGCATTGAGGGACACCAGTGGAGTGGTTAGATATGGTAATGACCAGTTAGAGGAGATAATGAAGAAATATGAAGATTTGTATAAAGAGGAGCAAGTGAAGATAGAAGTCCTCAAAGTTGGGAAAATAGTAAGTGAAGAAGACAAACAAATTTTGAATGCAGAAATTACACAAGATGAAATTGCTAGAGTAATTATAGGGTTAAAACAAGCCAAAGCACCGGGCCCAGATGGGTTTACAGGGGAATTCTATAAAACTTATGTGAATGTTTTGCTGCCGCATTTGGGGAAATTGTTTAATAATATATTGTCAAATCGTGATATCCCGCAGACACGGAAGCTTTCAGAAATTGTTACCATTCCGAAGATGGGTCGAGATTTAAGAGAGCCTGGGTCTTACCGTCCGATCAGTTTGGCAAATCAGGATTATAAAATATTTATGAAAATACTGGCAAATAGATTAGAAAATATTTTACCAAAAATAATTGAAGAGGATCAATATGGATTCGTGAAGGGAAGGAAAATAAGTGAACCAATTAGAAATGTAATGAATTTGATGCACCATGCTACCGCTACTAAAAGGAAATTGGGAATTTTGAAATTAGATGTTTATAAAGCGTTCGATAAAGTTAATCATAGTTACTTATATAAATTATGTAACAAATTAAATATGGGGGGAAAATTTTGTGAAACTATAAAAGAGATTTATAAAGGAAATGAAGCATATATAAGAGTGAATGGACAAAGAATGCAGAGTATTAAAATATTAAACGGCACCAAGCAGGGATGCCCTCTGTCTCCAAAATTATTCGTAATAGCAATAGAGATCTTAGCTAATAAGATAAGACAAGATAACACTTGGGCAGGATATAGAATAGGGGAATTAGAAATGAAAATAAATTTATTTGCAGATGATGCAATTATATTGACCCAGACCCCGATGGAGATGATTAAAGGTATAATAAATATTTTACAAGAGTTTAAGCAGGAATCGGGACTGTCGGTTAATATGGAAAAATCAGAGATTATGTGTTTAAATATAGATCCGAGAGAACAGATAGAAATTAGGAAAGAATCAGGGTTGAAATTAGGACTTAAAAAAATAAAATATTTGGGAATTTGGTTATTGAAAAACCCAGCGAAAATGGAAGAGATTAATTATAGAATAACATGGAGGAAAATGTTGAAACAGATGAGGAGCTGGAAAGATAAAAAGCTAAGGAGACTCTCTAAAATAAGAGCTTTAAAAATGATGATAGCTCCCAAGATGATGTACCTATTTCAGGTGCTGTCGGGGGGGGGGGGGTATCGGTATGTAAGGTTAAAGAGTGGGACAAAAAATTAAATTATTGGATTGAAGAACATAAGAGACCAAGAATAAGAAAAAAGTGGTTAATTGCGAATGAAAAAGAGGGGGGATGGGGAGTTCCATGTTTGGAGCTGTATAGGGAAGCTTTTCAAATGGAAAGGTTAATGGAGTTGCAATTAAGTGAAAATAAATGGGCGAAATTGGAAAAACAGATAAACGGGATGAACAATAGAGAATTAATTTTTAGGAAGTGGAATAGGAGTGATATAGGTAAATTAATAGGCCCAATGAAAGGGACTATGGAAATTTGGAAAAAATGGCAAGGGAAAATAGGATTATATAAATCTAAACTGTCATCGCTTTATGTAATAAATAGAGAAAACGAAATTAATTTAAATAGGGTTATAGGAGAGTTGAAGGGAAGAGGGATAACTAAGATAGGAAAGTTATACGAGAAGGATGGCAGGCCAAGTAGAAATCGTATAGAATGGTGGTTAGGTAAGGGAAGGTGGCTACAAATAAATGCAATATGTAAATATCTAAATGAAAGGGAGAATAAAGAAGTATTATGGCGGGAGGAGACAGGGTTAGAGAAAATAATAAGAGAAAAAAGTGAGGGGATAAAGGCGCAAGCAACTAATATATACAAACTGCTAGTGCAGTCAGATGGGGACACGATTGATGGATTGACTAAATGGTGGCAAAATGAGATATTAGTAGAGGTACAAGAAATGGAAAATATAGTAGAAGATATAAGGAAAATTAAAAATACAAGAATTAGGGAAATGAGAAGGAAAATATTACATAAGTGGTATTTTACTCCCGTTCAATTTGCACATTTTCAGCAGAATGTCAGGGGGAATTGTTGCCATGGTTGTCAAGATAAAGGAGTGTTTATGCATATGTTTTGGGAATGCCCGATAGTGCAGGAATTTTGGCAAAAAGTGAAAGAGGATATCAATGGAATGTTAAATATACAATGGACAATCACTAAGGAAATGGCAGTACTAGCAAAAAGTAATGCGATGGGAGAATTTAGAGAAATTAAAAAAGCAGCAATAGAAAGTGCTCAGGCAGTAATAGTTTTGGGTTGGAAGGATGCGACAAAATGGACAATGCAAAATTGGTATAGGTACATGGTGGATCATATTCAATTTGAAATTATGGAAAAAAGGATAAATTTGGATAATGAAACTGATTTGGGACGGCTGATGGGACGGTGGGACAAGGTAAGACGATATATGACGAGCAGAATCCGAGACCAAGCTACAAGAAATAAACTAGAATCACTCTATAATATGTAGACAGATATATTGCTCTTGGGTTAAGTGGATTATAAAAGAAATACCCCCAATTTGGTGGTGGGGAATGTGTGTATGTCGGGGTGGTGGGCACAATTCACATTTCACTACGCACTGTTTTATGTTGTGTGATTTTAAATTGTTAAAAATCAATTAAAAATATTTTATTTAAAAAAAAAGAGAGATTAGGATTGCCCCCACCATCCTTGCCTTTCGTAAACCCCTTAAACTCTAAACCTTGTCGCTACCGGTTAGCCTGTGTGATGTTTCTGCACATGCATGGAAGCATCCTGGGCGGGTGGGCTACTGGTTCGCTGAACTGGGCTGAACCAGGAGCAACCCACCGCTGGTGTTGGGTAATTGTAAGGTCCTCTTTCCGAGTTGGAGATGGTGTGAGAATTCATTTCAAGAATTTGAATTCTTTGCTATAATTGGAGATTTGAAATTCTTCTAATTATACCTCTCTATATCTATCTATCTATCTATCTATCTATCTATCTATCTATCTATCTATCTATCTATCTATCTATCTAATTGGATTTGTATGCCACTCCTCTCCGAGGACTCGGGCGGCTTACAACATGTACAAAAAGCAATAATAAATCAATCCAATCCAATTAGTATACATAAAAACAATGCTATCTATCTATCTATCTGATTTATATGCCACCCCTCTCCAAGGACTTATTTCATATTATAAATCAAACAAAACTTTTTTTTTATGGTCAAAGATTAGCATAAGTGATTGGACTGAAAAGAGATAAAGGCATCGAGAAAAAAACCAGGAGACTCTGAATTCTAGTTCTGTCTTATGCATGAAAGTTGGCATGACTGGACCACTCATGCTCTCTCAGCCCAACCACTTTATAGGATTGTTGTTGTTGTTGTAAGGAAAATAAGAAAAAGAAGGAGAATTAGATTGTTTCCTCCTTTGAATTATTTATAAAAAATAATTTTATAAATTTTAATAATTTTATAATTTTTTAAAATAAATTTTTTAATTTTTTAAAATAAATTTTAATAATTTTATAAAAAATATATTTATAAAAAAGGCGGGGGGAGGGATCTTAGTCGCCCTGAGTCCCATTGGTAGTGGGTGGCATAGAAGGCAAACGAACAAACAAACAAATGGAATGATAAAATCTTTGAAATAGCATAATTGCATCTGAATAACATAAAACAATGATGGTGAACCTTTTTTGGCTTGGGTGCAAAAGAATGCACATGCATTTGATAACATGTTCATGCGTGCCATAAACCATAATGCAAAGCCCTTCCCCCCACGTATGCGCACTGCCCCCATGCACAGTGAAGGGCTACCAAAAATTTTACTGCCACACTGTGGGCGTGGCTTATGCAGGACGCCCTGTATTTTCTTTCAACATCTTTCAGTGCGAATTGGGTGCTTTGGGGTGGGGTTCCATTTTTGCTACCCCACTGTGTCCCCTCCCCTGTCCAGGCAGTAGCCCACCCCTGCCCACGCATATGTACAACCCCCCAGCACTGTGCCCCCCACACTTGCGCACAGGTCACAGGCATAGTTCCCTCTAAGCTGAGCAGTGAGCAATCGCTCACTTAAAAATCATCATCAACTCAGAGTTTTCCAAACCTGCCCAGAAGCCGAGAGGGAAAGAGTGAGAGGGAAGGAGAGAGAGAGGAAGAGAGAGAAACAGATAGAAAAAAGAGAGGAAGGAAAAGAGAGAAAAAAAGAATGGGAGTAAGGAAGAGAGAAAGAAAATCAAAATCTAGTTTGAAACTAGCTCTCCTTAGACTTCAGGAAAGCTTCTGATTTTCTCCACAATTTCCAGTTGGCCCATTGGACTGTTTTTCGCCATCCCCAGCATTCAGGAGGCTTTCTTGAAACCTGTGGAGAGTGAAAACGGCTGAAAAGAAGGCTGAAAATCAGTTGGCCAGCGCATACATGCATGCTGGAGTTGACATAGGGCAACGCCTCACATCCCCTCCGATATGGCTCTGTGTGCCACCTGTGACACATGGGGGATAGGTTCGCCATCATTGACACAACACAACACAACATAATTAACACAATTAACATAGACTGGGAAATAAATTTCAATCTGTGCATTATTCTGAGAAAATGGGCTAAGGACTGCAGTCTCCCCATGTGATGTGCATCTACGTAAAAGTTAAAATAAGCACCTTTGTGAGACCGAAATGTTTGCACAAAGAAGCCTACAGTTAAGCAAATTGTCTAGCATGTGGAATACGGCACAAAAGAAAGATTGAGAACAAGGGCCGTTTAATATAAACTATCCCTGCTCTGCTGGAGAATCAACTCTCTGAAGTAATTGTGCGACAGAAACCCTCAAAAAGAAGGACAGAAAAACTAGAATTTCAATGCTGCCCAGATGTTGAGAAAGACAACGCTCACTCCTTTCCCTGGCTGGCAGAACTGCTATCACTTTCTCTTGCAACATATTTCACTGTTGCAGTGCAGGGTTTAAACCAAGCCCTTGTACACAAAACGCAGCAGAATTCCAAAGGATGTTCAGACACCAAAGCTTGTAGGCTGAGTGACTCTTTGAAATGGTAGAGGAATCCTAGGAATAAATATTATCTTGCTTGCTGATGAGATTAAAGAGATGTCATTATTTCAGTACACCCAGCAAAGTTTCCCTGTTACATTAAACTAACGTTTTCGGAGAGGGGCGGCATACAAATCCAAATAATAAATAAATAAATAAATAAATTCATTCCCCACCAGTTAAACTCCCAGGAGTCCATTCAATTGTCTACTAAATGATGGTTAGAAAAAATGATGAAGCAACATAAGATTTAAAACCAGAAATATTTCTGTTTGGCATTTTATCGGATAAGTAGTATAATAAGGGAAATACATATTTGATTTTACATGTATTAAATGCAGCTAGAATTGTATTTGCATAACAATGAAAAAGGGAAGAAATCCCTACAGATGAAAATGTGTAGAAATGGACACTAGCAAAAAAACGTGCCAAAACATGGGCGCACCTGCGTCTCCATGTGCGATTCTGCTACCTGCACAGGTGCAGTAGCAGAACTGCGCTGGACTCCGCTAGCACTCAGAGTCATCGGGGCGAGCACATGTCACCATTCCCCCTTAGCAGCCCACCTCTGGTTATAGGGTACAAATAAGCAATCAGGAAACAATCAATATTAATATAAATCATAATGATACAAGCTACAACTTACAGTCATACAGCCATAAGTGGGAGGAGATAAAAGACCTTGGAATACTAATATCAAATGACCTAAGTGTAAAGCCCACTGCAACAATATCGCCAAAAAGGCTTCTAGAGTTGTTAACCTGATCCTACGCAGCTTCTGCTCCGGCAATCTCACACTATGCACAAGAGCCTACAAAACTTTTGCCAGACCCATCCTTGAATACAGCTCATCTGTCTGGAACCCATACCACATCTCAGACATCAACACCCTTGAAAACGTCCAAAGATATTTCACCAGAAGAGCCCTTCACTCCTCCACTCGAAACAGAATATCCTACTAAAATAGACTAATAATCCTGGGTCTAGAAGGCTTAGAACTATGGCGCCTAAAACACGATTTAAGTATTGCCCACAAGATCACATGCTGCAACGTCCTACCGGTCAATGACTACTTCAGCTTCAACCACAACAACACAAGAGCACGCAACAGATTCAAACTTAATATTAACCGCTCCAAACTTGACTGTAAAAAATGGAAGCGTGGAACTCATTACCGGACTCAATAGTGTCAACCCCTAACCCCCAACATTTCTCACTTAGACTATCCACGATTGACCTCTCCAGGTTCCTAAGAGGTCAGTAAGGGGCGTACATAAGGGCATTAGTGTGCCTTTCGTCCCCTGTCCAATTGTCTTTCCTTTATCTCATATATCATATATATTTTCTTCGTTTCATATATCTTCTCCTCTATTTTTACATATTTTCTTTTTATATATTACTTCATGTCTATTCTCTTCCATATGTATTGTGTATTGGACAAATGAATAAATAAAAAAAATAGATAGGAATGATGAGAAGACTAATAGTAATGCAGCCTTAGTGAATAGTTTACAGTGGTGAGAGAATTATTTGTTTAGCAGAGTGATAGCATTTGAAAAAAAACCCTGTTCTTGTGTCTAGTGTGCAGTGCTCTATAGCATCATTTTGAGAGTAGGAGTTGAAACAATTTATATTCAGGATGTGAGGAGTCAGTAAATATTTTCACGTCCCTCTTTTTGGCTTGTGCAGTATGAAGGTCCTCAATGGAAGGCAGGCTAGCAGTAATTGTTTTTTCTGCAGTTCTGATTATCTTCTGAAGTCTGTGTCTGTCTTGTTGGGTTGCAGAACCGAACCAGACAGCTATAGAGGTGCAGATGACAGACTCAGTGATTCCTCTGTAGAACTGTATCAGCAGCTCCTTGGGCAGTTTGAGCTCCCTGAATTGGTGCAAAAAGAACACTCTTTGTTCTGCTTTTCTGATGTTAGGTGACCCTTTTAGGTCTTGAGATATGATAGAACCTAGAAATCTGTAGGTCTCTACTGTTGATACTGTGTTGTCTAGTATTGTAGGAGGTGGTAGAATGGGACGGTTTCTCCTAAAGCCTACAAGAGAAGGAAGAACCAGAGAGGGATAGAAATGATGTGTTTTCTCTACAGTGCCAGTTAGTATAAAGAGTCCTTCTTGGGTAACAAAAGAATCACAGAGTTGGAAGAGACCTTGGAGGTCTTCTAGTCCCTGTATCTTTTCACATAAAGCTATGATGTGCAGGGAAAATTTTCTTTTACAGCTTCCTTGACAACATTTAAACACGAGGACCCGGATTGTGGGGGGAATATGCTGGCTCTGTTAAAAAGTGTTATTGCTTACATGTTGTAAGCTGCCCTGAGTCTAAGGAGAAGGGTGGCCTTAAAAAATTGAATGAATGAATAAATAAATAAATAAAATTGTCTGTTTGCAGTTAAATACAGAGGCTGAAATGTTCAAACCCAATAGAAAGAACTGCTCCCAACCTTGGTGAGCTTGATCGGAAGCAGGGCAGAAACATTCTGAAGTGTCAAATTTGCAATTCCTGCAGGAAACTTAACTGTAGGGAGGAAAGACATCAGAACAATATTTTTCTCTCTCTCTGCCCTTTCATTTATATTTTAGCTTTGGCTACAGAGCTTAGGCTGGCATCTTTCTTAAGTACCAAGGGCCTCTTTCACATCAAATAAAGCTTCCGAAATAAAACTCCCAGCAACCAAACGTCCTGGGAATATGCACAAATGAAAAATCCAGAGATTTCCCAACTCTCTTCGAATGGCAAAATTTGATCTGTGCATTAGAATCTTTTTCCTACCCTAAGCTAACCTTTTTACCAGAAATTACATCATGAGCAACATCCATCTCTTCTAGCAAACTTGTCTTTTAGTTTAAAGGTAGAATGGCAGAATTATAGATGTCTGTATTACACATTTCAGTATAAAGTTCTTTGGCACTAACCAAGCTACAAATTTAATAGCATATTCATCTTGTTAGAATTCAACTCTAGCCAAAAGTTACATGCATGTAAGCTTGTGCAGTGAGTCCAAATTCATATTTGATCCCTTTGTATGCTTAGTAATGTCAACATTTAAAGAAAAGATATAGATTCCTCAAGGCTATGTCCTTGTTTGCACCGAACCATGCCACAAACATGTTCTAGCAATATTTCTTCTCTGTTTCATATCCGGATGTCTGTTTGTCTTGGCCCCAGCTCATAAAAGGCAATATTAAGTCATCCTCAGCTGCACCAGAGCTAACAGTTTTCCGCAAGATGTTGAAGACCCATTTATGTCACCAGGCATGGGGGGGATTAATGCCCAACTCTTCTGACTTCTGACTAGTAGGACTTGAGTGTGGTGTGATTGTCTAGCTTGAAGGATAGCGGGTTTTTTCCCCTTAATATTAGATTTGTATTTGTATTGTATTGTATTATTGTTGTGAGCTGCCCCAAGTCCTCAGAGATGGGCGGCATACAAATCTTCTTCTTTTTCTTTTTCTTTTTCTTTTCTTCTTCTTCTTCTTCTTCTTCTTCTTCTTCTTCTTCTTCTTCTTCTTCTTCTTCTTCTTCTTTTCTTCTTCTTCTTCTTCTTCTTCTCCTTCTCCTTCTTATTATTATTATTAATAATAATAATTTCTCCTTACTCCAACATTTTCCAAAGGAACTTCAAGATCCACAAAATCTGATAGACTTTAATAATGGCATGATAATGATGGACAATGGAAAGAGGAATTGGCAGGAATGTCATGCCAATATAATTTTCTTTAACAAATAGAATAGAATAGAATAGAATAGAATTTTATTGGCCAAGTGCTATTGGACACACAAGGAATTTGTCTTGGTACATAGGCTCTCAGTGTACATAAAAGAAAAGATAAGTTCATCAAGAATCATAAGGTGCAACACTTAATGACAGTCTGGGTACAAATAAACCATCAAATCATATTAGGAACCAGTCAATATAAATTTTAAGGACAGAAGCAACAAAGTTATAGTCATTTGAGGGAAGATATAGGTGATGGGAATCATGAGAAGATTAATAATACTGCAGACTTAGTAAATAGTTTGATAGAATTGAGGGAATTGTTTGTTTAGCAGAGTGATGGTGTTCAGGGAAGAAACTGTTCTTATGTCTAGTTGTTTTGGTGTGCAATGCTCTATAGCGTCATTTTAAGGGTAGGAGTTGAAGCAGGTTATGTCCAGGATGTGAAGTGTTTATAAATATTTTCATAGTCTTTTTTTTGATTCATGCAGTATACAGGATATATTAAGATGATAACATGAATATGACTAGTAACCAGTTTTATATGCCATGCCTTTGTGATGTTGCCTTAGTCCCATAGTTAAAACTGTATAAAGTCAACAATTCCCTACCTACTTACTTACTTACTTATTTGGATTTATATTTCCTGCCCTCAACCCACCCTACATCCCACCCCCAATCTTCTTTAGTATATGAAAATCACATTCAGGGTATCTGAGCTCCCTGCTAGAAAATCTCTTGTGAGACAAACAAAACACAGAAATGTCAAAACAAACAAACAAACAAACCACCTAAATATGAAATAGCACCACATCCTGGTCTTGTTAATGCAGTAGAATAAAAAAAATCAGTGTAATATTCCAGCATAATGGAATAGCACTATTGTGCCTAGTGAAATCAGTCCACTGATGGCTACAAATTATACAGCTGGAGGAATAGAGGGAAGGAATAAAATGGAGGCAAAACATTAGCAACAAATTTTGATTCGTTCATGTTTACAAAAATAAAAATAAATCTGTGACAGGGAAAAGATCCCTCTTTACCTCCACCTATGAAGTGATCAGCATCTTGTGCACGCTATGCTTTTTAGCAAAACGTGTGAGTCTCAAAAGCTGGATCTGGGAACCTGGCAAGCACTAAAGGAAAACTCTGCAATCGTAGTAGTGTCACTGCGAATCAAGTTTTCTAGCCTGATCAATAGCTAGCAAAACTCATCCTTGTGTCTAAGAAATGCTGCTGCCTCTTCTGTTCGTGGTTGCTTAGCAGCAGAATCTTCCATAACTTGTCATTGGTTATTGAAGTTATGGTGAAGTCCTTGTCTCGCTTTCACCTACCCCACTCCGAGTTTGTGCTCCTGGAATATTATGAATTTTTCACTGGCTAAAAATAGGTGTTTGATTACAAAGTGAGACCAATATGTGTTTCTTTAAATGAACTATAACTTCCAACAAGCTTTTTCTTTGCCTTTGGTGTCAGGCAGTGGTGGGATTAAAAAAAATTACTATCAATTCTTTGGGTGTGGTTTGGCAGGCGTGGCTTGACTTGGTGGGCGTGTCATGGCTTGGTGGGCGTGTCATGGCTTGGTGGGCATGGCAGTGGAAGGATACTGCAAAATCCCCATTCCCTCCCCACTCCAGGGGAAGGATACATGGGGGCGGGGCCAGCCAGAGGTGATATTTAACGGGTCTCCAATCTATTCAAAATTTCCACTACTGGTTCTCCAGAACTGGTCAGAACGTGCTGAAACCCACCTCTGGTGCCAGGAACTGTAAAGGAGCTACAGAATCTATGGCTTATTAATTATGTAAGTGGCAAGGTATTTGCTTTGTCGCCAGTAATAAGACATTTCCCCACTTTATTGTAGCTAGTGCCAAAGAATTAAGGAATGCAAAATATTTGAAAGGGACTCTTTGCATAGTGTGTGGCATGCAAGCAGGGTATCTTTCCCACAGTGATGGTCTACCAAAATTTTTATTACCACACTGTGGGCGTGGCTTATGCATTTTGTTTTGAAATCTTTCAGGGCAAATTGGGTGGAGCTCCATTTTGGGGTGGAGCTCCATTTTCGCTAGTCCACTGCGTTCCCCCACTTCCGGGCAGTAGCCCACCTCTGCTTTCCGGAAGGCTTGATGCACAGGTTTGTGGGAATAATCAAGAAAGTCTCTAAAGTCATAGTCTGGAATCTGATGGATGATGCATCTGCTTTAATGTTTATTTATTAAATCCAGAGATTTGGGGGGGGGGGGTGATGTTTCATTTGCGTTTTGTGAAACTCCTCTTTGGAAAGTTTTCTCCAGCTTTAGTAATGACAAAACTTACCTGTAAGCTTTTGAAGAGGCCTCATAAAGGAGGATATTTGTAACTCAGGGTTGAAATCTGGGGTGCTTGGTGCTCTCTGAGCTTGATCTTTTTTTTCTTGCAAGAAAACAACCGAGCACAGACAGCATCAAGGACCAGATGTTAAAAACTAATTATTATTATTATTATTATTATTATTTATTAGATTTGTATGCCGCTCCTCTTGGTCTCCAGTCCTGGGGTTACTAGATCTTCCACCTGACCAACAAATGTTTTAGTACAATTGTTGAATGAATGGTAATGGATGTTTTAAAAGTAGATTTTTAAACATTGTTTTTATGTATTAATTGGATTGATTTTACTATTGTCTCTTTATATATGTTGTGAGCCGCCCTGAGTCCTCGGAGAGGGGCGGCATACAAATCCAAGTAAATAAGTAAATAAATAAGTAAATAAGTAAATAAGTAAATAAGTAAATAAGTAAATAAGTAAATAAGTAAATAAGTAAATAAGTAAATAAGTAAATAAGTAAATAAGTAAATAAGTAAATAAGTAAATAAGTAAATAAGTAAATAAGTAAATAAGTAAATAAATAAGTCTTCAGAGAGGGGCGGCATACAAATCTAATAAATTATTATTATTAATAATAAATAAGTAAATAAGTAAAAATAAGTAAATAAGTAAGCAAGTAAGTAAATAAGTAAGTAAGTAAGTAAGTAAATAAATAAATAAATAAATAATATTTTCTCAAGAAATCATTTCCAAAGTAACTAAACAAAACCAGCGTACTGGTTCCTGTCATCTATGAATCGCTTGTGTTTGAAGAGGGCTGTACCCAGCCAAACTCATTTCAGGATTTCCTCTCTGTTAGGAGCAAAGTCCATACAGTTTTCTGCAGCGAGAGTCATTCTTCTTCTCCACTTTGGCAGTCCTCCAGAAAGGAAGGGCTTAATGATCTGCCTGAACTTGCAGGAGGTGACGTGATATTCTGTGGGATGGGAAGAATGGTGAAAATTGCCTCCTTATAAGCTAATGAATAAAACTGAGGTGTTTTATAGTCTTATTTGTCTATGACGGTTATTTGTTTGGTTATGCATCTATGATGAATACTTGTTCTTATGTATATGTGCCAAGAATAAGGAGCTTCAACAGCTGGGCTAAAACTCTACCGTACTTAAGGATGGCATTCGTTTGCCTGGATAGGCCCTCCCATAAGATCCCTAACCAGGTTCTTCAGATAGATCCATGAAAGACTTGGCTTTGCAACTCTGCAGAGTCCCTGACTGTCATCGTAAACTACCTTGTGCTAACAATCTAACTGGATATAAGGCAGTTTCTCTATTGCATCTCATTCATGTGCACCATATGCATATTAAGGTGACTAAGGAGAAATTTGGTGACAATACAATTAATCAGTGGAACAGCTTGCCTCCAGAAGTTGTGAATGCTCCAACACTGAAAGTTTTTAAGAAGATGTTGGATAGCCATTTGTCTGTATCTTTTTCTTTTATGTACGCTGAGAGCATATGCACCAAGACAAATTCTTTGTGTGTCCAATCACATTTGGCCAATAAAATTCTATTCTATTCTATTCTATTTCTAAAGTGGTGTAGGGTTTCCTGCCTAAGAAAGGGGTTAGATTAGAAAACCTCCAAGGTCCCTTCAAACTCTGTTATTCTATTCTATTCTATTCCATTCCATTCCATTCTATTCTAATTGTGATGATGGCTTGAGCATCATTTTCCTTTGCTGAACATTTGTTCCAGGAAAAGCTATAATATAAGCTTTATATTTTGTAAGTTTATGAATACAAGTTGCTCTGGTCATTTTGTCGCTTTTATAAGACCCGATTATGTCCCACATAGATTTATTTATGGATTTATGAATACACCAGTGATAAACCATGCTTTAATAGACGTTGCAGGACTTTTGATCTGACTCATAATAATCAAGGGGGAGGGGGAGAAATGACCCATCTCTGTTTAAAGTTCAGCTTTCTAAAGGGCCGCTCGTAGAGTAAGAGGCCTGTGATTCAGAAGGAGGGAAATGTTGCCATAATTATCATGTCAATTATACTTACTTTTGCCCAGTGACTGCACAGGTCCTGAGGCCATGAATTCTGAGCCATAGGACATTCCAAGGCATGTAGGCTCAAGGAGTGGCAGGAAGTACAGCCAGATGTCATCAATAAAAATTTTCTGTGGGGTTAAACATTGGTAGCTTGTGCCCCCAAAACAGTCGTATTACAAAATCCTTTCTCATCCTATGAAATCATCTTCCTTCTGCCCACAGCAAAATTCTCCCTACCTCTTACAACACATCTCTGATCAAGGAGGTTTATTTGGGAAGCAAAAGGAAATGTCCAGTGCATTATGCCAGAAGAGATTAAATCCTGCGATAAAGCCTCTTTCTTGATTCATAATTTCCCATGAGCACGTCTCTAGTTATTGTTGGAAGATAAAGGGGCAACTCAAGGGAAGCAAGTGGATTTGCAGAGGGCCACTAACTGAATAGAAGGCAGGAGGGACAGAGTTCCAAATATTGAGCTACCCACTTTTGCTCAATAGTTATTACAATATTTTGTTGCAGTAGAGTGAAAGGAGGGGAATTATTGAAAAAGTTATTTGCTAACATACACAAGTGGACACTAAATTGAATGCCACCATGTACACACGATTAACATTTAATTTTAATGCTGTTTCTGCCCTTTTGACAACAATTCAGCATGCATTGTATATCCAGAATCTTACATGCGCACGAAACAATGTAATATTACTTTTCTCAAAGTGGCATATAAAAACTAGACATATCCATTTCCTTTCTCTGGAAGAGGTTTCGGGAAGCCAGCCTAGCTGGCTATTAAAAAATAACATCTATTCAAAATTTATGGATCTCTAGAGAAAGCAAAAAATGATCCTTTCCTTAGTTCTCGCAATGCTCAGCATGACTGTAGGCAAACACTATTCTATGTTGATTTAATTATTTGCAGTCATATCCAGACTGTTGCTTATAAAATCATAGGGTAACAGACAAAATTGCACTTGAGTGATTGATTCCACAGAGGAAATCAAACATTACTAGTCTTCAAATGTTTCCAAGTTTTATGTAAAAAAAAGAAAGAAAAGAAAAGAAAAAGAAACTCCTTTTGAGACACAAATCTCTTTCATTCCACAGAATCAAAATCTCCCTAAAGGGCAGGAGAGCTATGAAATAATTTCAGAAGCGACCATGCAGCAAATTTTATAAATGTGTGTGTTTGGTTCCACAGAGTCATTTTCATACTATGTCTTGTAAATGGTGCTTATAACATCTGGCTAATCAACATACAAGACCCCCAAGTATTGGGGGGGGGGGGGAACCCACAGGCATTCTGAAATTATGTGTCCTTTTTAAATTTAATTATGTATAGGGCATTGTCTTACAGTAGCTACTCAATGTTATCACTTTTTCCCTTTAACTGGCTTTCCAAATCTATGTAAGAATCTTTTTCATTAGGTGTTTTTTTGCCCCTGCCTAACTGTATATATGGGAAAGATTTTTCAAAGATCTTATTTAAAGGGAAGTGCATTGCTCCTGATTAGGAGTTATACTTACCTATTGATGGAAAAATGCAAATAAAAAAGGAGCCACATACTTTATTCCTCTATCTTTCATTACTAAAGCGTGCATGTATATTGAGGCAGTCTATCAGGAAGCTAGTTTCAACTATCCAGGCATGTATAGGCACATCTTTCTTAGCTCATATATGTCTTCCAACTGGCTCCTGCCACAGAATTATCTTCCAACCTTTCTAATTGAACAGTGGTTTAATCTCATGGATCAGGTCTTCCATTGGCATGGATTAAAATATGACTGTGTTGCTTAACAGGCAATGAAACAAATGGTTTAAAGAACACGGGCCTGCCTCAACATATTAAGCAGAGCAAAGCTTTCGAAGCTTCGGACTCACCAAGAATTGAAAAGGGTTGAGCTTTCTAATATAATTCATCCTGTTTGCTAATTCGGGGAGTGAAAGAAGAGATAGACGCTACCTCCTGTAATACACGATTAGCTCAAATATAAGTCTTATGTATTTTATCCTCCTCCCCAGAACATTCTTTTTGTGCACTGTGAAGCTATGCTGCTTAAAGGTGAAAACATGCAGTGATCATTGAAATGCCATGTTCGGAACTAGTAATTTAGCTCCATCTATCTCTTGCTAACAATTTATTCCTAACTCAATACTCCCAGCCCAAGAAAATTAAGATTGGACAAAATGAAAACAAAGTGTCGACCTACAGGTACATTTTTAAATAAAAAAGGAAGACCTTTTCTGTAATGGAAGTATCATTTTGTTCTTTCCCCCCAAACATAATGTGATTGATAAGAAAGTCAAGACTATCCTGCCTGTCTCAATTTAGATTTGTTTCTGGCTTGAAACCAGTGCACTAAACACTGAGAGAGCTTCATACTTCTTAATTGTTCTTTATTGATTCAGATATACAAGGAATGTGTACAAATAAATACCGGTATATAAAAAGGTTAATATGGGAGACCATGACAGCAACTACTGTAGTTTTAATTCATTCTTGCTCTGTTTACTGTTAGCTACTTGGTGTCATTAAAGTAAGAAGGGTAGCCCTATACATTTATTTAAATATATATGCAGGTCTCACTTGAGCAGTTCACAAATAAAAACATTAAAGGCAAAGAACAAAGACAATAATAAACAAAAATGAGGAGTAAAAGATAGCCAAGGTGACAAAAACCAAGACAGGAATGAAAAAATAAACCCACAAAATCCATATCTATTATTTAAGCAAACAAACAAACCAATAAATAAATAAATAGGGCAAGAATAAGAGAATTGTATTCGAACAGTGGAGAAATATGTGCCAACCAATGTCAATGTATTCCACACCCATCTTGTTCTTCCTCCCTTTGCTTAGCAACAGAAATTTTTGGCTCAATTGTGGTCGTAAGTTGAGGATTGCCTATGCTCTATTAGTAGCTTCTTTCTCTCTCCTCATCCCCTTTTCAGCAGCCATAAAGTCTCTTTTTCACTATTCAGGAAATGCCTCTTTTAGCCTCCAGCACCAAAGCGATAGGAACCATTTTGGGATAAGGTTTTATCTCAGTCCTAAATTATGCTCATTTATAGGCTCAACCAGAAGGAAAAAATCTGAATCCAAGGCATAAATTCATTCATTTTATATTTATATATTGTTACTGTTATGATGTCTGAGTGGAATCTGGTATTAATCCTTAATGTTTTATTATTGTCAACACACTGCAGCAAATTCTCATTGGGATTCACATAGAGTACATCATAACAGCAAGAAATATATTTTATAGATTCTTCTCAGGCTAAGAACTGCCAAGATGTTTGGTTATTGGTCAATAACTACCCTACGTTTCTCTTTCAACCCATCCATCCATCATCTATCATCTTTCTAATTTCATGCGATGATAAAGGATTGCAGAAGCTCCCTCCCCGCCTAAATAAATAACTCTGCATTATCCCAATGTTTGAATTAAGCAATACATATTATATTTTGATTCCCTGCGGGTACCGCAGCAGAAGAAAATTAAGCTTATAGAACACTGTCTCAAATGATTAATATAAAGTAAAACAATGATTTCTGGTAGTGTTGTCTTTTGGTTAATTCTCATCACATCCCTGAGAAAAGCAATTGTAGAAATGAGGAACTTCCCATAAACTAAAGAATGTTTGTACTCACACGTTATTAAGGTTGCTAACTGACCAAAAACGACTGGCTTAACAAGTTTGGGGATTTGTTCTTTCATATATATCTTGCTAGTTGAGAAAATTGGAAACTAAGTTTTGCTCCTTGTATCTGGTTTTTCAACTTCTTTAACCCCTCCCACATTGCCATCTCCATTTTTAAAAGTGCTTTTTTGCATAATACATGAATATTAATTAGCCAAGGAAAATTATGTATTTATTTTAAATGAGCTGTTCATATCTATATTTAAGCCTTGTGATACAAAACACAAATTAACTCTGGGAAATCTATAACCTTGAATGCCTATGTAATTTTCATACTATTTTTCATTCTCTTCGATGATTGGGAAGTGCCAAGATACTTACTGATCTAGTTGATCATTCAATGATCAACTAGATCATCAGCAAAAAGAATCCAAACCTCATATATAAACTGAATAAACACATTCAGTAAATGACCTTGGAATACTAATATCAAATGACCTAAGTGCTAAAGCCCACTGCAACAATATCGCCAAAAAGGCCTCTAGAGTTGTTAACCTGATCCTACGTAGCTTCTGCTCCGGCAGTCTCACACTACTCACAAGAGCCTACAAAACTTTTGCTAGTCCCATCCTTGAATACAGCTCATCTGTCTGGAACCCATACCACATCTTGGACATCAACACCCTTGAAAACGTCCAAAGATATATCACCAGAAGAGCCATTCACTCTTCCACTCGAAACAGAATACCCTACGAAAATAGACTAACAATCCTGGGTCTAGAAAACTTAGAAATACGACGCCTAAAACACGATTTAAGTATTGCCCACAACATCATATGCTGCAACGTCCTACCTGTCAATGACTACTTCAGCTTCAACCACAGCAACACAAGAGCATGCAACAGATTCAAACTTAATATTAACCGCTCCGAACTTGACTGTAAAAAATATGACTTTAGCAATCGAGTTGTCGAAGCGTGGAACTCATTACTGGACTCAATAGTGTCAACCCCTAACCCCCAACATTTCTCCCTTAGACTATCAACGATTGACCTCTCCAGGTTCCTAAGAGGTCAATAATGGGCGTACATAAGTGCACTAGTGTGCCTTTCGTCCCCTGTCCAATTGTCTTTCCTTTATCTCATATATCATATATATTTTCTTCCTTTCATATATCTTCTCCTCTATTTTTATATATTTTCTTTATATATATATTATTACATGTCTATTCTCTTCTATGTGTATTGTGTACAGTAGTCCCTCACCTATCGCTGGTGTTACGTTCCAGACCTGGCCGCGATAGGTGAAATCCGCGATGGGGAATTTATCGACTGATAGTACTTATTTAAGTATTTATATTGTAATTGTTTGGTAAGTTTTCATTGTTTTAAGTGTTTATAAACCCTTCCCACACAGTATTTATTTTAGATACAGTATTTAAATACAGTATTTACAATTTTAGATTTATTTTTTTTTAAAAAACCCTGCCGATCGAGTTCGGCAGGCTGTTTAAATCTGCCGATCGACTTCCTCAGAAACCCGCGATGAAGTGAAGCCGCAGTAGGTGAAGCGCGGTATAGCGAGGGACTACTGTATTGGACAAAATAAAAAAATAAAAAATAAAAATAAATTTTCAGCTGCGACAGCCTCCTTTCACCCTTTGCCAGCAAAAATGGATCTTGGGGGGCTGCCTGCAGCCCACCCAAACTTCATTTTCACTGGGCAGAGGTACTGTGGGTCGGTGTTTCCATGGCAGGCCTGTGGGCCAGATCTAAGCACCCCATAGGCCAGATCAAGTCTGCACCAGAAAGAACTGATGACAACTTCTGGCATTTCAGATTGGCTGTAAAAACTACAGGTAGTCCTCAACCAGGGGCGGGCTACCATTCCCAGCCCCCCTAGAACAGGCCGGGAGCGTGCTCTGCCCCCTGTGGGCATGCATATCCCCTGCACGTGTGCCCTCGCATGGGATTCAGCTTCTGCGCTGCCTCCAGCCGTTCACCCTCCCGCTACTTGCTCTACCATGCTGCCCACGCTCAGCGCTGTTCACCACATGCACCTCTCACGGCGGCTCCCCCCTGTCTGCTCTGCCCCCCTGCCCCCTACTCACTGCCGTTCCCCTATGTGCCTCTCGTGGTGGCTTCCCCCCTGCTTTGCCACACCGCCACCCGCCGCGCCATGCTGCGAGTGGCCCACCTGGCCCTTACCTTGCTTCGGTGACCTGGACCCGGCAATTTGTTGACATTTACTTTAGAGAGTCATGCAAGAACATCTTCCTTGTTTCTACCACATACCTCCCAGCGATGGACTACACCCACAGGGTTGACTTTCTCCAGGTCCCATCAGCCAAACAATGCCAATTGACAGGGCCACGTGGGAGGGTCTTCATTGTGGTGGCTCTGGCTCTGTGGAAAAAAATAATTCACATGACTAACTTATCAACTGCAGTGATTCACTTAACAACTGAGGCACAAAAGGTTGTAAAATTGGGCAAAACTCAACGTCTCATTTAACAACAGATATTTTTGGCTCAATTGTGGCCAGAGTTTGAGGACTAGCTGTAGTGCTTACTTTTTGCCCTCTTTCCAACCTCACCCCTTTACCAAATAATTTGTCTGGTTTATACTCCAATCAGTGACAAAGCTTGGACGTTTCTTAGAATATTTCTAACATATTATGGAATGTTTTTTTAAAAAAAACAGCAGATATACCCATTTAATGAAACTTATGCAAATAAAGAAAACCATAAAAGTGTTGACTGAACACTGTGACTGTTTTGTCAATTTTCCATTAATATTTCACGTGCTTTAAATTAGTTTACAAGAGGTCCTGGGAAGGAGCACATGAAAGGTCAAAGGCAGATTTTATTTATCTGTCCTTAGAGCAGAAATCCAATATTTCCATTATGTTGTATTGGATATTTGTGACTATCCCTTACTTTATACTAATGATTTAATTTGCGAAAGGGAAAAAAACACCTCTTTTTCATAGATTAAGTCATGGTGATCAAAGTCTATCTTCACTTAAAGTAAAGAAAATATACCACCTTTGTGCTCTGAATATGCAGCCATTCAAGAAGGGCCCTTAATATTCATAAATAATATTTAATATTAATATTTACAGCTGTAAACCTTGTAATTACATTTAATATTTACATTTACAGTTGTAAACCTTGTAAAGTCACAATCCTTGAATCCTAGAAGGTTTAGAAATCAGTGACTTTCTCAGAGAAGAGAAGGGAAACATGAACAAACGTATGATAGTCTAATTCCATAGAAGAATGTCTCTATTTCTCTCTCTCTACTCACATAGTATTTCCAAGGCCACATAGGGCTTCCCAAAGTCCCCAGAAACTTCTAAAAGTCAGAAGAAGGAAAATATTAAATACATAATTGAGGATGATATTAGATCAGCGGGTCGAACTCGCAGCCCATAGGCCAGATGTGTCACGCACTTGCCACACCCACACCCAATTTAACAAAGGGGGGAAAGTCGCTATATGTCACATGACAACACTGTGATGATGCGAGTTTGATACCCCTGCATTAGATAGATTAACAGAGTTGGAAAGGACATAGGTCATCTAGTGCATCTATTAGTTGCATTTCATCTGACTCTCGGTTAGATATGCAATGACGTCATATTTTAGATTTGGGCCTTAATCTACCTCCTTTCTTAAACATTGCTATCTAACTCAATCTGGGGGATGTTGTGATTCCGTCTATGGCTCCTCAGGGAACGGCTGAACCTCTGCCGGCTCCCTGCTCAGAGGGGGAGGATGAGGAACAGGAGGAGGAGGCCCAGGCAGAAGGGGAGGAGGAATATCAGGCCGAGGGAGAGGGAGAACAGCCAGAATCCCCCGGGGTGGAGCTCTCCCCAGCAAGCAGCCTGGAGTCCTTAGATGAAAATGCTCAAGCCATCATCGATCACAGGCAGAGAAGAGCAGCACAACGAAGGGGACAATTAGCCAGGTACTTCCAGTCCTAAATAGGTAACAGCTGGGTTTGGGTGTGGTTCTCCCCAGAAAGGCTGAAAAGGCAGACCCACCCTTCCTGTATTGTGGAGTATTATCTTTGGGAGTCCTGGGACCTGGCTGTGATCTTTGGCGTCTCTGATTCTGGCTTGTGGCCTTGAAGGCTGAAACCTTGGGGAAAAAGGCGTGGGGGCTTATTCTCTACAGTGGTGTGTGTGCCAGCAAGAAGTCTGCTGTATTGTCTGGCCGTCAGGACTTTGCTGTGAAGCCTCATAGCCTGCCTGTTGGGAAGAACATGTTTTGCTGGAGAGATGGAGTAACGACACGGACACCAGAGCTGGATTTAAATTGGGTCATTTTTATTAACATAAATTTGCATAATTTATTCAAATACTTTGCATAAATTAGCATAAACAACTATGACCCGGAAATGGACCTGCAGGGTCAAACAACTACTTCCGGGGCGGAAATGACGTTATGCCAACAAACATTCCTGGGCAACTCATGGGCGTATCTCGATGCAAGTCCAGGTGAGGGCCAGGCCGTCACCTGCGACCTTTTTCTGCCATGCTGTGCATGAGGGGGGTCCCACCGGCTAACCCGAATCGGGGAATTAAAGGTGCAGGACCCAAAGACAGGTTCCCCCCAGCTGCTCAGGCAGAAACTCCCTCCATGAGCTTGCGGAGAACCTGTCAATCATCCCCAAAGATGCCCAAGGGAGAACGCGCGGTTGCTAAACCACCCCAGTTTTCCGCCCCTAACCTGCCTACCCAAATGACCAAAGGTAAGCCAATTAACCTAATAAATGCAAGCACCCCCTAACCGCACATCCATCACCTCAGTGTGGAATGGGCGAAAAAACAGCTCTGCTAAGAGGCAGAACTGCAAAAAATTCCCATTCGGCCCCCTAAGGGCGACCCCTAAGCACACTGCAAAATAGTGGAGGGCGGGCGGGTGTCTGCTCAGATCTGCAGTCCGGGCGAAGGGAGAGCCCCGGGCCTGCTCGCCCTTATATAGGGCAAGCAGGCCCCGCCCGGACCAATCAGGAGCCTGGCCAATCAGGCCCTGATCTCCCGAGCGAAGTCTCGCATCGCGAGACTTCGCCCGGGATCCAAGATGGCGGCCGCCATGAGGGACCGTGTCTCCCGGTCCCTCCAGCAAAGCCTGCCAGCCGGGTAAGTCCGGCGCTGCCCTTTCTCTGTGTTTATTTTTCAAACTATAAAGTGCTTTTGCTTTTACCAGCGTGTCTGGCTGCTTTTTCCAGTTGGTGTTGAAGTCTGGGGGCACCCAGACAGAACAGGGGATGGTAGAGGATAGGAAGTCTTGACTTGGAGGAACGTTGTCCATGGAGTCGCAATGGGTCAGACACGACTTTGCGACTAACAACAACAATCTAACTCAAGCATTCACACATGACCCTTGGCCCTTCCTCCACACCAGCAACTTGTCAGATGGGCCATTTGGGAATATAAATGTAATACTCTTTCAAAATAACACTAAGTTCATGTTCATAAATAGCCCAGTTGACAGGATGCAGCTAAAGATTAAGGGACAGAGGTGGGTTCCTATCAGTGCACTATGGTGCGCCATTCTGGTAGTGGCCTGCCGATTGTGCAATTTGCGTGCAACAAGTCCGCTACTGTCTTTGCTGGTCCGTGGGCGGTGCCATCTTTTTTAAAAAAAAAAAATCGGTGATTTTTTTTTTGGCTCTCTGAGCATGCACAGAAGAAAAATCGTCCCTCTGCACAAGCGCAGAAGCAAAATTTGCATGAGGGGACGCACGTGTGTGTGAAACATCGCAATGCGCAGGCAGCGCACCGGTAGGAAAGCAAGAGGAACCTGCCCCTGTTAAGGGATATAAGAAACATTGGGAATCCATTCTCCCACTTCATCCTGTTGCCCTCCACACCATTACTGTGAAATGGCTGTAGGGCAAACCAAGTACAGAGGAGAGAAATGGGGTGATGTGGCAGATCTTGATAACTCCACTCTCAGACTTGAAAAGGAACCAAAACCAGAATTAGCCAGTGGAGTTGGCAGAACCAGGATAGTGCCAGTTTCATAATCCCAAGGTAGATTTGTTTTTTAATGCAGTCATGTGGAACTCCTTATTGACAGAATCATCAGAAAACTTGACCTTCTAAGCAAGCACAGGACTAGTATTTTCCAAAGAGAGTTTTAAACAATTCAAACACTTTTACATTGAGCCTCGAGATAAGGATATGGCGTAAGACCTGACAGGTGCTATGGAAAGTGCCACTCAGATACGATAGTACAGGGGCAGGTACTTCTGAGAAAGCCAGCAACCTTCCCTTCCCTGCGGCCCAACCTCAATAACAGTGCATAGTACACAAATGGGGACTGCAATGGCCAGTAGGAGAACCCAAAATCTGCCATTGTCATCAACCACATTGTTGAGAAAACCTTCAAGATCACGTCTATGGCATACCTAATTGCACAGCTGCTATAGCCAAGAGGTAGAACTTTTGCTTCAGAATCAGGAAGTTGTGAGTTTAATCCTAGGTAGAGGCAGATGGAAGGATCTCCTGCTTTGGCAGGGGGTTAGACTAGGTGACCTGCAAAGTCCCTTCCAACTCTGTTAATCTGTATCTGGATACGTTGCTTGAGTTGTGATTTGGAAATGGAACCAGAATCAACTGCTTTCCATTGAGGACCTGTATAAACATGTATGAAAGAGAGCCATGAAAATATTTACTGAACCCTCGCATCCTGGACATAAACTGTTTCAACTCCTACCCTCAAAACGTCACTACAGAGCACTGCATACCAAGACAACAAGACACAAGGACAGTGTTTCCTCGAACGCCATCACTATGCTAAACAAATAATTCCTTTAACACTATCAAACTATTTATTAATTCTGCAATACTATTACTACTAGTTTTTTCTCATCATTCATATCACCAATTTCCTCAAAATTATAACTGTATGACTGTAACTTGTTGCTTGTATCCTTAAGATTTTTATTAATATTGATTGTTTCCTGATTGCTTATTTGACTCCTATTACAATCATGAAGTGTTGTACCTCATGATTCTTGACAAATCTATCTTTTTCTTTTATGTACACTGAGAGCATATGCACCAAAGACAAATTCCTTGTGTATCCAATCACAATTGGCCAATAAAGAATTCTATTCTATTCTATTCTATTTGTCTGAAGTAGTGTAGGGGCTCTGGCCCAAGCAGGGGGTTGGACTAAGAGACCTCCAAGGTCCTTTCCAACTCTGTTGTTGTTGTTGCTGTTGTTGTTGTTAAAATGTTAAAATCCTCCAAGGAATCTCAAAGAATGATTGATTTAGAGCATGGGTGTCAAACGTGATCACATCACATGGCAGTTTGTGACATATCATGACTTTTTTTGCCTTTGCGGAGCAAGGATGGGCGTGCATGATGTATCTGGTTCACAGGCCTGGCTTAGAGTGCCAGTGGCAAAGAAACCTAACGTCAATCAAAGAGCTGATATAAGCATCTTGAAGCCCCCTGGGGCAGATAGTGTTCACTATAAAATATTTTCATCATATAATTGGGGAGTAGCCAGATAAAACCATTTTATTATTCATATTTGAAAACTATATAATTTTCCCACCCATAGAATGAGGTTTACTCTCAAGTAAGATATACAGCCATCTAAAGGGGGAAAGTCCATAAGGTCACTGGTTCCAGAACTAAATATTTTTGATTTGCCCCACTATTTGAGAAAGAAGGAGTGGACATATCAGATGTGGATCTTATTGAACTCTAGCTAAAGAGTTCCCCTTTTTTTGAAAAATACTTTATTAGTTATTTACATTAAAAAAGGGAATAAACAATACAACAGTACAACATTTACAAAGTGCATAAAATCACATACTTATTTGTGCATAGAAATCCATAGAAAAAAGAAGAGAGAAAGAGTGAGAAGACAAAGGGAGTAACAACATACATACATATATACACTCAAAACGGAATAAAGCATTGTGCTTTATACATGAGTTGTTTTGGTATCAGAGCTTAATATTTGCACCTGCTAAATTGCAGGCTAATTGTTTTTTGCAGCTTATTCATTTATAATAATATTTTATTTTTTCCTTCTTGTTTATTATTACACATATATCTTGTTAATTTATCCATTAACGTATCCATTTCTATGTGATTGCTTTCATATCCTCTATATTTTACCATGGTATAATAGTGCCTTGCAATGGTGATATTTCCTCTTAACAACTGTTTAGTTTTTCTCTCTTAGATTAGTACCATTATTCTCATTATTCTTTTATTTTATTTTATTTTTAGTAATCCAGATATACCACCTGTCCCAAGTATTGTGAAATTCCTTAATATCTTTGTCCTGTAGTTCATATGTAAGCTTTGTCATTTCTACAACCTCATATATTTTTGTTATTAAATTAAGCAATGTCGGGACGGTTTCCTGTTTCCAGAGTTCCTAATTGCTCCATTGTTTTTGAAAGTTAGGCTAGTCTTCATAGCTTCAGTTTTCATGATTACTTTCATTTATTGTATCTATTGCGTTGCTTATTCTACTATTCCCTTGAGGAATAAATGTTAATTTCTCACTTCGAGTTCCCGCTCGCAACCCCTCCCATTTCACAACAATACAGCAAAGTCGATTGGCCTGCCTGGAAAAGGCTGAAGTTCCCTGTAGAACCTTTGCAGATGTGAGTGTGGAGTTGTTCTGATCTTCTTCCAACATACATTCAACACCTGCAGAGCTTTTGTAGTTATATTTACACTACAAGAGTCCAGAGTTCACTTTTGGGGCAAGAAGCAGGCATGCTGGCAGTGTATTTCAGGAGCCAAGTTGGCAGTACCTTCTATGGACACACCTCCCTTTGTACAAATCACAATCAAACAAGGAGGAAGATTTCGTTCGTTCAAGATTACTGGAAATCAGATTATTTTCTCCCACCTGTGCATTGTAAAGGGCTAGAAGCTACTCTCTCCTCCTGTTTTAGTATCAGATTGATCTGCTATCAGGCTGCTTACCTGCAGCCATGTGAGAACTTGCCCTCTCACTAGATCAATGGGAGATAGGGGCAATAATGGCCAGCCAAAATTTTTACTGCCACACTGTGGGTGTGGCTTATTTTGCGGGTGTGGCTTAATTGTCATGTGACTGGGTAGGAGAGGCTTGTCGGCCATGTGATTGAGTAGGAGTGGCTTAAACGATCATCATCGTTCAAGTGAAGTGTTAAGTCCTCGACTTACAACCTTACCAGTGTCCCTCGCTGAGGTGACAATTTGCTTCACATCTCCTCCCTGCCTCAGGCTTGGTAGCTAGGTGAATGGCTGCTGTCAGAAGCATAAATGCTGCCAGCGCTGCTTCCACCCACGCCTTCTGCTTGCACCTCAGGTGAGAGGTGGCCGTGTGAGGCTGGAGGGAAGCCAGGCAGGAGAGAGAGGGAAGCTCGTCCAAGGCCAGGAAGGAGGAAAGAGGAAAAAAGCAAGGAGTGCAGACGCAGCAGCAGCAGGGGGAAAAAAGGAGATCCGGGCCGAGACCAGTAATCCAGGAAGTGGCCGCGGCCTATCAGCTGGAACTGCATATGCATCTTCATTTCTGCTGGTGGAACTGTGCTCCACTCCATCCTGCCTGCTGCCCACCCCTCGATAGGGGGCCTAGATAGGTGGGGCTTCCCCGTTGCTGCCACTACTGGAATGGTTTCGTGCGCAGCTCTGCTTCCCCGACACATGTGTCTGCATGCCCGTGTGAGATTTCGGCTTCTGTGCATGCACAGAAAGCCAAATCTTGCATAAGGATCCTTGCTGATTTTTGGTGCTTTTGCTTCGGGGAAGCAAAAAACCACCGAAATTCGGTGAAATCTCACACAAGTGTGCATCCTTGTGTGAGATTTGGCTTCCTGTGCATACACAGAAACCAAATCTCACACGGGTGCGTGCCCACACCCATCGGGGATACAGAGCTGTGTGTGTAGCTTCATTTTCCCTACCAGAATGCCATCTCCTACTGTCCCCCCAGGAACACAATACTGGGATTAGATCATCCCATCCTCCAGCACTCCTGTTAGTTCAATTTCCCATCAGTCGTCGGAGAGCCGGTCGTGAAGCGAACATGAGGCTCCACCCACCCATCCACACACTGCCATTTGGGTTCTTTTACCCTCTGTGCATGCACAAAGTGTTCTGTACATGTGCAGAGGATAAAAGAACCCAAATGATAGTGTCTGGGCTGGTGGGCGGAGCCTCACGCTCTCTATGTGATGGGCTCTCTGATGACTGATAGGCATGAGCGAACTGGGAGCATGACTGTTATGTGCACACATGCGTGCGCATGCACACACACACACACACACACACACACACAGTTATTTTATTTATTTATTTATTTATTCATTTGTCCAATACACAATACATTAGGAAGAGAATAGACATGAAATAATATATATATAGATAATATGTAAAAATAGAGGATATATGAAAGGAAGAAAATATATATGATATATGAGATAAAGGAAAGACAGTTGGACAGGGGACGAAAGGCACACTAGTGCACTTATGTAGGCCCCTTACTGGCCTCTTAGGAATCCGGAGAGGCCAATCGTGGATAGTCTAAGGGAGAAATGTTGGGGGCAAGGGGTTGACACTATTGAGTCTGGCAATGAGTTCCATGCTTTGAGAACTCGATTGCTAAAGTCATATTTTTTTACAGTCAAGTTTGGAGCGGTTAATATTAAGTTTGAATCTGTTGCGTGCTCTTGTGTTGTTGTGGTTGAAGCTGAAGTAGCCATTGATCGGTAGGACGTTGCACAATTACAGCCTTGAACTTGGAACACAGAGAACCATTTGTGACAACTGGACTTTGACTGGTGTTACGGTACTAGATGAACATCAGCCAAGACCCAGCTTTCTTTTCCATGTCCAGTTGCTGCCATCTAGGGGTCATCCTGAAGTTTGCACCCCAGCTCTGGCAGTCCTAACTTTGACACTGAAATCTTCATCAGTAAGATTTAATTTACTGGTCTCTTGCAAAAGTTAGTTTAAGCTTCCAGAAAAAACTGTTACGTTTAATTTTTTTAGGGTTTTTTTTAAAGCATAACAAAACCAAAGCAAATATTTGGAAAACTTTCTCTGAGGATGTTGTGGTTAGCTCTGGCCCAGCTCCTGCCCCAAGGACTGTGGATGTGGGGGAGACATCCACATGCCACAGACCTGTTCTGCTCCTGGTGGAATCTGCTGATGAAGGCTCCTCTGACCAAGAAGACATGAGTGACGGAGGAGGAGAGTGTGGCAGACAGCTCAGAAGGAGATCAATTATCTAGCTCCTCCTTGGACTCAGAACAAGAGTTAATGATACAGTCACGCATGCGGAGAGCGATGCATAGGCAACAACAACTGAGAGATTATTATCAAAGAAAATGAGGCCACCTGTGGTTGGGTGGGGCTGTGGTAATTAGTGAGGCTGCTATAAATAGCAGTCTGTGGGTTTGGCCATTGTGGAGGATTATCTGATCGTTGTGTTTCGTGACTGCTTTACTGACTTTGACCTTTTGTGTGCTGATTTTTCCCCGCTTTGAAACTAAACCAGAGCAAAGTGTGTTTCACTTTGTGAAAGAAGAAGGACTGTGAATTGCCTCATAGCTGCAAGCTAAGTATCTCAGAACTGATCAGGGACTTGTACAAATTACCAGTTTGTTTGGAGACGAGTGCTCTTTGCTATACAAAAAGAGGGCTTAGTTTATTTGAATTTTCGGTGTAAAGAACATTGTTTTGAATTTTCAAACGTGTGTGTGTCTGAAATTTGTATCTGTGAATTTTCGGGAGGAGTCTACCAGAGAGCTCGACAGAACAGAGGAAATCATGGCTCATGAAATTTTATATTACTCTCCAAATGAGCATGTGGCCCCTGGGAAGGAAATTGGGATGGGGAGGATAGGGGTGGGGGGAGAATGTGGATGTCAGGTGTGTTTCTTCCTTGACCTGGGTTTAGTACAGACTACTTCCTCACCATAACTAGAAAGGTGAATCTATTTTGCACTGGCTTTTTTTCAGTGTTCCTTTTTATTTGGTCTGCTCTGAGAAATCTTTGTGTGTTTCTTTTTTTTAAAAAACCCCCAAATTTGTTCTTTATCTTGTGATCAGTTACAATTTACCTTGCTGAAAGAAGTTACTGAATAAATACGCAATTATCCTCCAAGCTCTGCTGATAAATCTCTTTTACAACTGCTGCTGCAGAAGTGAAACTGTGGGCAGATTTGAACATTGATAGCTCCGGTGCCTAGATTTACATGTTAAGTTTACATCAGCATTCAAAGACAAGCTGAACTGAATATATAAAAAAGCCTGAAGGGAGTCCCATTCCCAAACAATCATGTTCATATTGCAACTAATTTCTCCATTCGATGTTTTTTTAAAACAACTTTGGGTTGGAGCTGTAGTCCCATTACAACCTTGGCACTTTTAAAATGAGTGAACTTCATTTCCCAGAATTCTTCAGCCAGCCATGCTGGAAGGGGAATTCTGGGAGATGAAGTCCCAATGCTTCTCAAATGTGCCATGCATGGGAAAACCCTACACTACAGTAGGGGTGTCAAACTCGCATCATCATGGTGGCCTGAAATGATGTATTGGGTCTTTTTTCCCCTTTGTTAAACCGGGCATGAGTGTGAGCAACGTGTGGCGCATTCAGCTCATTGGCCAGGAGTTTGACAGCCTTGCATTACATCATCTTATTTGATGTGCATGAGCTTGTAATATCTTTTGCAACCATCCACGACAAAACCTGTTGGAGGATCTAAGTGTCATTCTGAGTTAATGCAGAATCGCTCCTGTATTTTACATGTCATCGGCATGGTGCATTTGTGTCCTAGCTGAGTGCCAAGTGACAAGAGCGTGTGTGAGAAGAGAATATGGTTTGTAGGCTGTAGGCCAAAACAGATCCCACCCACCCCTCTTGTCTTAAGTTGATGCATAAACACATATTTCTTGGCTGCTGAAATAAACTCTGTGAATTGGTGCAGTCCAACATGGATCCTCCAGGGATTTTCCAGCTATTGCAGTTCAGTTGATCTTTGAGTTACTTCTTCAAAGGTTTACATGGGCAGGAACTGGAAGTACATATTTTGTTCTGATGCATTCCTATCAAAGATAGAACAAAAACCATGTTTAGGATGGGAGGGCAGAATATTTCCTGGGCTGTAAGCAATGAATGAAAGTTAAGGTATATACAGTGGGACCTCTACTTAAGAACGCCTCTACTTAAGAACGTCTCTAGATAAGAACCGGGTGTTCAAGATTTTTTTGCTTCTTCTTAAGAACCATTTTCTACTTAAGAACCCAAGCCCGGAAAAATTTCCCAGCAAATTTGAGAGCGGCATGAACGCCTGGCCAGTTTCCTGCCATTTCCCCTTTAATCCTGGCCATCTCGGCTGCCAGAGGAGCCTTTCGGTGGCACTTAAGGAGGCTTTGGCAATCCAGAGCAAACAAAGCATTTTCCTTTCTCTGAGTGCTTGGAGAGGGAATAAATCTCTGCCAGCGCCCATGGAAAAGAAACTATCCCTTTGCTCTGGGCTGCCCAGAGCGAACGGAGTGTTTTCTCTGGGTGCTTGGAAAGGGAATAAATCAATTCGCTGTGGTGATTCCCTTGCTCTGCCTCCCATACACCTGGCATGAGGTTGCCTCCCAGAGTGTCGGGACGTGGAAAGACAAAAGGGGACGCTTCGCCCTGGCCAGATCAACTCGGCTTCAGCCAAACCGAGGAGTCACCACAGTGAAGGAAAAGCGCCGGCTACAAAGCGAGCAAGTGAGAGAAGAGGAAAGCCCTTCAGCATGGGAAGGAAGAGGAAGCAGGTAACAGCAGCAGCAGCAGCTTTCGGTCAAAAGAGTGGGAGTTCCCCCCTCTCACCCGCCTGGGTTTCTCTCTCTGGCACAGTGTATGGGAGGGTGTATGGGAGGCACGTGCTCCTCCTCGCCACATCAGAGTCCCTCTTTTTTTTTTAGGCTTAAAGTTGTGGATTTTTTTGATTCCTTTCATCTCATCTTCTTCCTTCGGCAGTGACTGTCCTCCTCTTCTTCCTCCTCCTCCTCCTCCCACCTAAATTCCGAGCTTTTATTTCTTTCCTAATGGGTTTGCATGCATTATTTGCTTTTACATTGATTCCTATGGGGAAAATTGCTTCTACTTACAAACTTTTCTACTTAAGAACCTGGTCACGGAACGAATTAAGTTCTTAAGTAGAGGTACCACTGTATAATGAAGCAACCTTCTTTTTTAAAAAAAGATCGTCCTTAATTGATTTTTGGGATCATACCACACAAGAGTCTCTACCCCCACAAATTAAGAATTACTAATGATTTTTTTTGTGTGTGTGCCCAGGTCAAGACTCACAGGTTCAGTGAGTTTCCTGACTTGTTCTTATTTATTTTATTTATTATTTGGATTTGTATGCCGCCCCTCTCCGAAAACTCTTACACCATGGTTCCCTGGGAAATACCAGCATTTAAGAATTATGGCTTTCTTTATCATTGATGTAGTAGATTGTCCAGTGAGGTTTCTAGATATACAGTATACACAGCAGAAGGAAAGCAGCTAACTCTTTTACTTTATTATGATTGTGAAAATTTAGATTTTGCAATAATCAACTGGGGTTTGTTTGTTTGCTGTCAAATGTCATCCATGTCAAATGGATTAAGGTTCCTTTAAACCTGATCCCATGCAAAGAAGGATTGTGTGGGATATATGTGTGGGAAAAAGTATACATGTATAGCAATAGCATTTAGACATAGATCACTTCATAGTGCTTTTACAGCCCTCTCTAAGTGGTTTACAGAAACAGCATATTGCCCCCAACAATTTGGGTCCTCATTTTACCCACCTCGGAAGGATGGAAGGCTGAGTCAACCTTGAGCCGGTGGGTTTGAATTGCTGAACTACAGCTAGTAGTTAGTTGAAGTAGCCTGCAGTGCTGCACTCTAACCATTGCGCCACCCTGTATCTTACTATGTACTTTTGCAATATGGCACATGTACACGTATATACTGGTAGTCTTCGGCTTACAACCGTTCACTGAGCAACCATTCAAAATTACAACAGTGATGAGCATTAATTTGCCCAAGGTTACAGCCATGCATTGCCTTGAGCTGCTTTCAGCTAAGAAGAAAGGCGGTTATAATATAAATATAATAAATATAAATTAATAAACAAGAGGTACAAAGGGCATCTCAACTCAGCATGCTTCATTGTTGCTGTTTAATTCCTCTGGGGCTGAACAGATGAAGTACACTTTTGTGCTTAGTACTAGTTTAGTACTAAACGCAGTACTGTAAGGAGAAAAAATCCTATATTCCTTCCTGTTGACCATAATCTCATTCTGATCCTAAGCCCTTTCTAAGTGGTTTACAGAGTCAGCCTATTGCCTCCAACAACCTGGGTCCACATTTTACCTACCTCACATCCTGGACACAAATTGCTTCAACTCCTACCTTCAAAATGACACTTTAGAGCACTGCACACCAGAACAACTAGACAGAAGAACAGTTTTTCCCACGAATGCCATTACTCCACTAAACGAATCATTCCCCCAACACTGTCAAACTATTTACTAAGTCTGCACTGCTACTAATCTTGTCCCACAAATGGCTGTATAACTGTAATTTTGTTACTTGTATCCTTACAATTTATATTGACTGGTTCCTAATATGATTTTATTTGCTTATTTGTACCTGGACTATCATTAGGTGTTGCACCTTCTGATTCTAGATGATCGTATCTTTTCTTTTATGTACACTGAGAGCATATGCACTAAGATGAATTCCTTGTATGTCCAATCATACTTGGCCTTTAAAGAATTCTATCCTATCCTATCCTATCCTATTCTTGGAAAACTGAGTGAATCTTGAGCAGGTCTGGATTGAACTGCCAAACTGCTGGAAGCCGACAGTCAGGAGAAGTAGCCTGCAGTATTGCATTCTAACCACTGTACCACCAAGAGCTCATGCCAAGCAATGTTAAGGTGTAATTGGATGTAAAAGAAAATTGCCTGGGATTGAAATATGTCAGGGAGGTCTTATATATCCTCATTTATACATATAGTCCTTGACTTTCAGCAGTTCATTTAATGACCGTTGGAAGTTATTACTATTATTATTATTATTATTATTATTATTATTATTATTATTACTATTGTTGTTGTTGTTGTCATCTGTTGTTGTTGTTGTTGTTGTTATTATTATTATTATTATTATTATTATTATTATTATTACTAATTATTAATTAGATTTGTATGCCGCCCCTCTCCGGAGACTCGGAGTGGCTCACAACAACAAAATGTAGTACAAATCTAATGATTAAAAACAGTTTAAAACCCATTAATATAAAAAACCAGTCATACATCCCAAACAAACCATACATAAAATGGAACAGCCCAGGGGAATCAATTTCCTCATGCCTGATGGCAGAGGTGGGTTTTAAGGAGTTTGCGAAAGGCGAGGAACGTGGGGGCAATCCTAATCTCCGGTGGGGAGTTGATTCCAGAGGGTCGAGGCCACCACAGAGAAGGCTCTTCCCATGGGTCCTGCCAGACGACATTGTTTAATCGAAGGGACCCGGAGAAAGCCAACTTTGTGGGACCTAACTGGTCGCTGGGATTCGTGCGGCAGAAGACGGTCTCGGAGATATTCTGGCCCGATGCCATGAAGAGCTTTATAGGTCATAACCAATACTTTGAATTGTGGCCGGAAACTGATCGGCAACCAATGCAGACTGCGGAGTGTTGGTGTGACATGGACATACCTAGGGAAGCCCATGATTGCTCTCGCAGCTGCATTCTGCATGATTTGTAGTTTCCGAACACTCTTCAAGAGTAGCCCCATGTAGAGAGCGTTACAGTAGTCGAACCTCGAGGTGATGAGGGCATGAGTGACTGTTACACTGAAAAAAGTGACTCACAACCGATTTTTCACATTTACGACCATTGTGGCATCCTCGCAGGGAAGTGATCAAAATTCAAGCGCTTGCAACTGACTCATATTTATGATAGTGTCATGTATGTGTGTGTATTTGTGTGTGTGTGTGTGAGAGAGAGAGAGAGAGACAGACAGAGAGACATGATCCCCATTTGTGACCTCCTGACAAGCAAAACCAATGGGGAAGCCAGATTCACTGAATGTAAGGATTCACTTTACAACGGTGGTGAGAAAGGATGTAAAATCGGGCAAAACTCAGTTAACAAAACAACAGAAATTTTGGGCTCAGTTGTGGTCATAAGTCACGGAGTGCCTGTATTAGGAGAAAGAAGAATAAAACAGATCCCTTGAAAATGGAGGTTGTGTCTGAGAGGAGAGACTTTTACAGCGCACAGGATTTCCGGAATGCAACAGGCAATTCTCCTGATGATGCAGAAATTGATGTAAGCTAATCAGGTGCGCATTGCTGCTACTGCTGCCTACCAGTGTGCTGTGTACACAGCTTCAGGTCTCTGGTATGTGCTCCCATGTATACCAGAAAGATTTTGCTTTGGCACATGACCAGGAAGCAAATTCTTGCAAGGGGACGCGTGCATGCTGAGATTGTGGCAATTTTTTTTTGCTCCTGTGCATGCTCAGAAGCAAAAAATCACCAAAGTCTCACACGCACATCTGTCCCCTCGGGAGATGTTGCTTCCTGTGCATGCGCAGAGCAAAATCGTGGGATGCCAGAGACCCAAAACTGCACACGCAGCTCCTGTTTTACTACTAGTGTGGCATCCTCATCCGTACCAGTAGGAACCCACTACTGAAGCTAATGTCCTCCATGTGATGTTCTCCCATTGGTATGGATTTCCCCGAGGAAGACGTGTCAACAACTGTTACGCCAATTAAAATGCTGGTGTTTCCCAAAGGGGAAACTATTCAAATGTGGTGTAAGAACAAGCCAGGAGACTCACTAAACCTGTGAGTCCTGACCTGGGCAGAAAAAACTCACTGCTATCATCCTGTTCACCTAGTCTCTCCACTCCAGCTTGTTTGGATCATTATAAAAGAAGCTGCGTTGATAGTCAGATGTTAGAAAACCACAGGGCAACTTTTTGTCACCCTGCCAAGCTAACAGAGAACAGTTGTAAAATCTTCTTGGCTCTGAACAACTTGGAGCATCGTTTTTGTGAATGATAGGAAAACATCTCACATGGGTTGCAAATATTTTGTTAAAGAAATATGCAAACATTTTTTTCATGCACCATACATTACACCACACATCTACTGTGTGTGTAAAATCTTCTTGGCTCTGAACAATTTGGAGCATCGTTTTTCTGAATGATAGGAAAACATCTCACATGGTTTGCAAATATTTTGTTAAAGAAATATGCAAACATTTTTTTCATGCACCGTACATGCACCACACATCTACCGTGTTTCCTCAAAAATAAGACCCTTTCTTATATTTTTTTGAACCTTGAAATAAGTGCTTGGTCTTATTGCCATGCACTCAAACCCCACTTGGGCTTATTATTAGGGGATGTCTTAATTTGGGGGAAACAGAGTAGCTCCTACCTATCTGACCAATAAGTTGATTTTCATCTCCCAGATCAGAAATAAAAGAAATGAAGACCCTGTTGTGATTGATGAAAGAATAATAAAATAGCAGAAAATCATGTTGAAGAACAACCTAGGAACTAAAATATTCATCCAAAGCATCTGTCGTTGCTCTGCTATCATAAGCATAACTTCGTTGAATGATCATTGGTATTATTTTAAAATTTCTTGGTTTTTTCTACACTGAGTCAAAATTTGCCATTGTCATGTTATGTTATAGTCCTCCTATTAGATAATAAAATTTGTGACAAATAAAGTGAAACATGTGATTAAAATAAATGCAAGTAATTAAATTCTGTTAAATGTACGTGCTTCCCATTTCTATTCTGGTTATATATGCCTCAGAAAGGGATGTTTCTTGTTATTTTTTATTGTGCATATCTATATTTCTGCTAATGCTAGGGATGTTTATTATACAGATAGTCCTCTTTCAACTACCACAATTAGGACCCTTGATTAGATCATTAACCAAAACGGTTGCAGAGTAAAACTGTGAATGTGTTTATGATCTTACGTCAGCTTTCATTTTCTTTGCAGACCTGCAAAACTCATAAATGCAAGGACTGGTTGCAACATTACTTTTTCTTCTTTTTCATCATCATAAGTGTGAATAGCTCCTAAATGAGGCACTTATTAAACAAGGACTGCCTGTATTAAATTTTTTAAAAATTGATCTATTATTACTGTAAACAAAAACAGGCAGTGGTATTACCAATAGCTGAAGACTTTTACTTGGACCTCCCTGGCCTGGACCAAATGTTTAATCTGTTTAAAAGCCCTGATGGCAAAGTGATTAGAATGCAATAGCGCAGGCTAACTCTGCCCACAGTTGGGAGTTCGATCCTTATTGGCTCACAGTCGACTCTGCCTTTCATCCTTCCGAGGTTGTTAAAAGGTTTGTTGGTGGGCAATATGCTAATGTTGTAAACCAGTTAAGTCTAAGTCATGTGTCTCATTCTCAATCACGTCACATGATATAGTAACATATCGCAACATTAATTAATGTTATTGTTGTTGCTATTATTATTAATATTATTATCATCATCATCATCATCATCAACAATACAACACAGCAAACAAGATCACTATGCTGGATTTCGTATTTCATCACCAGTCGGACGCTTCCAAAGCAACTAGGACTGAGTGATACAGCGGCAAATTATGTGTGCCGATCCCAATGGACAAATGGAGATTTTGTCAGTTCCGATGGTCTTCAAATGTCCACTGAGATCTGTTGGCACTGCATCAAGGACCACTGGGACCACTTTCACTGACTTATGCCAGAGTTGTTGCAGCTCAATTTTCAGATAATAATAATAATAATAATAATAATAATAATAATAATAATAATAGACATTGTTATTGTTTTGCCTTTGCCAAGCTGGGATAGACTGCAGGCTGCCAGTTTGACAGGACTGGTCTAATTGCTATTGTTATTGCTTTTAATCAGATTGGTTTACGAAACTGATAAATTTCTTGCAAATATTTAGAATGCTGTTTCTCAACCCAATTTTAAGATGTGTGGATGTCTTCTGCATATTGGCTGGGGAATTCTGAGAATTGAATTCCACACTTCTTAAAGCTGCCAAGTTGAGAAATGCTGATACAGAACATAGAAGTACATTCTATGTACTTTTTTTTTTTGATGGCACTAACTTTTGTTATTTGTAAACAAAAGCCTTCCATAGCAATCGTTAATGAGTTCTACCTGTCACCTAACCAGAGGCAACATAGTGTCATCTGAAACAGAGAATCTCACTGTGTTCAGCACAAATATATTTTCTAATTCAGGCAGATCTGGCTTTTCAAGGTTAAAGGGCAAGCCACTTGTGGCTGCTGTCTAGAACACCACCACTTTCAAATGCCTATAGCAGTTTTTCAGTGGGGAAAAAAAAGGGAAATTCTGTTTGTAATTGGTAAAACTCACCCTACACAAACATTCACACCCACAGAAAGATACACACACACCTACACGTCTTCAAGTAACTGGCCTGACCTGTAAATATGAGTTGTACAGCTGAACCAAAATTACAATTTGCAGGTGCAGTATATTACACTGGTCTTCCAAACTCCACAACTGGGAGAAAGCTAAACCTGCAAGTAGTCTCTCCCTCCCTCCTGTTTCCTCCCCCCCTCTCTGTCCCTCTTAATTTTTAAAATTGTACCTGTCTTTATGCTCAGAGGGCTATGGCCATAGTTCCCTCTAAGCTGAGCAGTGAGCAATCGCTCACTTAAAAATCATCATCAACTCAGAGTTTTCCAAACCTGCCCAGAAGCCGAGAGGGAAAGAGTGAGAGGGAAGGAGAGAGAGAGGAAGAGAGGAAGAGAGAGAAACAGATAGAAAAAAGAGAGGAAGGAAAAGAGAAAGAAAAAGAATGGGAGTAAGGAAGAGAGAAAGAAAATCAAAATCTAGTTTGAAACTAGCTCAACTATTTAAGTGGCATTTTGATATTGATAGAGTTGCCCTATTATGAGCTCACTGTTATAGACACACAGTACAGTATTTTATTTTGAAATTCCCTGAGGCAAAACAGGGTGGGTTTTTTATTTATTTGTTTGTTTGTTTGTTTGTTTGTTTATTATTTCTGTGCTGCCCAGTCCCGAAGGGACTGCCGCTCAGACACTACACTTTTCCGCCCACCCCCAAAGAAAATTAGAGGGAACACTGGCTATGGCAGTGATAATTATAAAGTGTTGAACAAACAACAAGACATTTTTCCTACAGGAAGGAACACATATTGGGTCACAGAGGTTAGAATGGCGATACCTTGCCAAATTAGATAACTCCGAACCACTTTTGTTTGGGTTGTTTTTCACAGAAAAGAGAGACAGGGAGAACGAGCACCTATTATGTCTGGGAACAAACCATATCCAGTTTTCCCACAGATTAATACTATTATCACCTGTCCTTATGACCACCTTGTAAACAGAATAGTTACATATTCTTCATGCACATAACATTTTATTTGTCCAGCTAAGTATATGTAATGGCAAGCATATTTCTGCGAGGACATTTGCATCCAAATCGCAGATGATCACATTCCTTTTACCTAGCACCATCTGTTTAAGTGAAAGGAAATTTAGTTTCCTTTAAAGAGAAGAGGACAATTAACTAAAGGAAACTGGAAAGTGCTTTCAAGAACTCAGCAAACATAAACATTGGCTTTATAGTGCATTAAAGCCCTGTAATAACAACTATTAGGCTACTGGCTCTTTTCTGTTTTAAAAGTATAGAGGTTATTTTCACTGGTAAATATTTTAAAGGCTTAACTGGTTTATACTGCATGATAACACGAGAGCAGTTTGTCTGAAAAAAGCTTGCAAGAAATAATAGTGAAATATAACTGAGCTAGAACTGAGCTAGAACTTACTTACATGCAGCCATGTGAGCTGTCATGGGTGTACCTTGGTACACCCATATAACAACAACACTGTGTGCTGCACTGGCTACCGATTAATCTCTGGCCACAATTCAAGGTGTTGGTTATACAGTATTCCCTTGCTTTTCGTGGGGGATGCGTTCCGAGACCACCCGCGAAAGTCGGATTTCCGCGAAGTAGAGATGCGGAAGTAAATACACTATTTTTGGCTATGAACAGTATCACAAACCTTCCCTTAACACTTTAAACCCCTAAAGTGCAATTTTCCATTCCCTTAGCAACCATTTAGATTATTACTCACCGTGTTTGTTTATTTATTAAAGTTTATTTAAAAAAATATTTATTAAAAGCAGACTAAAGTTTGGCGATGACATATGATGTCATCGGGTGGGAAAAACCATGGTATAGGCGAAAAAACAGCGAGGTATTTTTTAATTAATATTTTTGAAAAACCGTGGTATCGAGTTTTCATGAAGTTCGAACCCACGAAAATCGAGGGAACACGGTATATATATAAAGCCCTAGATGGCTTATTTACGGGACCGTCTCCTGTCGCATACCTCCCAGAGACCAATAAGTTCACAGAGAGTTGGCCTTCTCCAGGTCCTATTGACTAAGCAATGCAGGTTAGCGGGACTGCAGGAGAGGGCCTTCTCTGTGGCTGCCCCGGCCCTATGGTACCGACTCTCCCCGATGCCCATACTGCTCCCACCCTACTGGCCTTCCGAAAGGCGGTGAAGGTGTGACTTTGCTGGCAGGCCTGGGGGCCATGAATATTTACATCTGTCATGGCCGAATTGTGTTTGAGTGGTATGCTTGTGTGTTGATTGGATTGCTTGCTTTGTGGGTTTTTATAATGGGTTTTTTTTATTGTTTTAATATTTAATATTTAATTTTCTTTTTATTATTGTAGTGTATTTTTTATATTGTGTAAGCCGCCCTGAGTCCCATTGGGATTATAGAAATTGAAATAAATAACTAACTAACTAACTAACTAACTAACTAAACAAACAAACAAACAAACAATACAGAAGATGTGCAATGGACAGAAAGTTGTGACTGTAGGTGATCTATCGGAATATTGCGGGCAATGAAGAAATGCTGTCATTGTAAATGTCCTGAAAATCTTGAAACCTGTGGAATATGTACTACATTGTCACTCTCTGGAGCCACTCTCAGCCCTAAGAGGATACAGTCTGAGGGACACAGAACTGATGGAAAGTCCAAGAGAACCCCCAAACATCAAGAAAAGATTTGTCATTTTCTTTTCTACTTTTGAGTAATAAACCAACCATAAGGAAACATGAACACAGGCCAGGCCCGAAAGAAAAGAAAGGACTAAAAGTGCATTAGCAAGTGTCAAGATATGACTGAAGCAACAACTGCCAGCAGCTGTTTTCTACCTGCTAAAGTGAGCTTACCATCCTCCGCCCCCCCACCCCAAAATTTAACTAGATCTGTCTCCTGCAGAATGCTATGCTCGAGAACTACAGATCAAGCCACTTCTGCAGTGTTGCAGGCTGTCATCAAGAGGCAGCTCCCAAATCTTAGTCCTGCCCAGACCTGATGGTTACTTTTAGCATGTTGCTTAATGCTGTGTGACTCATTTTGATCACTTGGCTTAATGCAGTGATGGCGAACCTTTTTTCCCATGGGTGCCGAAAGTGCCTGTGCACGCACTATCGTGCATGTGCGAGTGCCCAAGCTCATAATTCAATGCCTGAGTAGGGTGAAAATGGTCTCCCCCTCTCCCTGGAAGCCTTCTGAAGCCAGAAATGGTCCATTTCCCAACTTCTGGTGGGGCCATTTTTCGCCCTCCCCAGGCTCTAGAGCAGTGGTTCTCAACCTAGGGATCGGGACCCCTTTGGGGGTCAAACAACTGTTTTCCAGGGGTCACCTAAGACTATGCAAAAAGGAAAAATTTCCCCTGGTGTTAGGAACTAAAGCTCTCATTCTGTCGCCTTGGAACATATTTTTACAATCTGACCAATCAGGCGTTTACAGTGGGGGTGTCCCTCTGACCTTCCTGCCAATCAGCTTAAAGCTCTGTTGGGAGAACTGGCACTAGACTTATGGGTGAGTGTCACCACAACATGCGGAATTGTATTAAGGGGTCGCGGCATTAGAAAGGTTGAGAACCACTGCTCTAGAGGTTCCCCTGGAGCCTGGAGAGGGCAAAATTGCCCTCCAACATTCCCCCAGAGGCCCTCTGTAAGCCCAAAATGCTCTCCCATAGCCTCCATGTGAGCCAAAAATCAACTGGCCGGTATGCACATGCATGTTGGAGCTGAGCTTGGGCAATAGCTTGTGCGCCAGCAGATATAGCTTCACATGCCACCTGTGGCACCCATGCCAAAGATTCCCCATCACTGGCTTAATGAATGAGAGAAATACAAATTGGATGGAAATTGAATGAAAATATTAGTGGAATTGCTCAAGCAATCCTTAAAAAAAAACCAAGTGAAGAATGATGGGGCTAGGATGTAGACCACAGTAGCATCTTCAAGCCAGGGGCATCTATGGCAACTACTGAAGAAGACTGAGGCAGTTGGTTCTTTTAACTTCTTTATTTTCCTTCAGTAAGGGAAAGCTCTTTTTTGAAAGTGACTTCAGCTCAGAACGCAGCTGACTGAAACAGTGTCAGAGCGCTCCTTTTATACTTTCACTTTCCCGCTTAAACCCAACTGTCATTTTCTTAACCAATCACAATGCTCAATCCACATCTAACTATTTACATTACCTCAATGCATATTCAACAACTACCATGTTTTCCCGGAAAAAAAGAACTTGTCTTAGATTTTTCCCCCACCAAAAAAAGGCACCAGGTCTTATTTTAGGGGGATGACTTGCAGTGACTCACTTTGCGGCAGCAGCATTGACAGCCCCACCCAGCAAGACCATGCTGCCATCCCACTTCTTCTGTGGCAGCTTGCTGCCACTCACTCACAGTTCCCCCAGTCTCCATTTCACCATCAGAGGCCTTCAGGAAAGGCCTCTGCAGCCGAGAAACGAACTCTGGATTGATGCGCATGCTGCCCCCTGCCATCCCGTTCACTGTCAGAGACCTTCAGGAAAGGCCTCTGCATCCGGTAAAAGAGCTCTGGATTGACCTGCGTATTAAACTATCGGCAAGCTCCTTCTTAGCTAACCCTGCTAGCTGGGAAATAAGTTCCTCAGAGTTTCCCTTGAAATAGCTCAAGAAGAGCAAGCTATGTGTGGTCTTCCAAATGTTGCTGAAGTACTAGTAGCTCCAACCCACTTGGTTCACAATGAAATCTAATTTACGATACTCTTCTCTTCCAAGAAGCATGGAAAATCTGTTGGCAAATGTACAAGGCATGCTTTTACTCCTTTTATATTGGTGGCATGAGGATGGAAAAGACACAGATGCCTGTTAAATGAAAAGTCTTACAGAACAAATGAGTGTATAAAGCATGCCTTGCTAAGACCTTCATCAATCACCCTATTCCTTTGAATTTTTGAGAAGCGTAGACACATTTTCCACAAATCAGACCTTTCCAGCTCCCTCCTCCCGTATGTCATTTTCATACAGCAAAGATTTTTCCCTGATTAGTGTAGAACAGCCAACAACCCTAGATAATGAGAACAGTGGATGCCACCTACTTATCATTCTCATGCAGCAAAAAAGAAACGAGAAAAATAATAATCTAAGATTAATAGTATAATGTTTATAAGGGTCATGCTGCACACAGAACCATAAAGATGAACTTTATTTAGAATAACAACAACAATAACAACAAAGGTAAATTTACATAAGTTTCCATAACTAAGAAGTTTTAATATACTCTCCTCCATTACATGAATCAGTAAATCAGAGTTAGAAAAGACTCTGAGAGAGGAAGGAAGTAACTAAAAGCCTAACCAATAGGACTCATATTACCTAAGGCATGTTAAGTAAGTATTTTAGATAAGGAAAACAGATAAAAGTGTAAAACCAAAGCCCCGATGATCTAAAGTTTTGCAAGTGCAGGAAGTCACTGTCACCAGCATTGAACTTTAGCTAGCAAAACTCCAGGAAATGGGAGTTTAAGTGAACAACTCACATTACCCTTAGGTTTTGGGGTAACAAAATCTGGGTATTTTGATAGTGATACATACCAGTAGTTGGCTGAGTTTAAAAAAAATAATCATGAGGCAGAGAAGTGGAGTTGCACCTTATATAGCCATGATGAGTCATAAAAATAATAAAAATGAACAAACAAAAAGCCACATATTTTTAGATGTTCTTTCTGGTTGTAAGCAGCCCAGAGTCCTCTGGGAGTTGGGTGGCATATTAAACAAACAAACAAATGGCGCCTAAAACACGATTTGAGTATTGCCCACAAGATCATATGCTGCAACGTCCTACCGGTCAATGACTACTTCAGCTTCAACCGCAACAACACAAGAGCACGCAACAGATTCAAACTTAATACGAACCGCTCCAAACTTGACTGTAAAAAATATGATTTCAACAATAGAGTTATCGAAGTGTGGAACTCATTGCTGGACTCAATTGTGTCAACCCCTAACCCCCAACATTTCTCTCTTAGACTCTCCACGATTGACCTCTCCAGGTTCCTAAGAGGCCAGTAAGGGGCGTACATAAGTGCACTGGTGTGCCTTTTGTCCCCTATCCAATTGTCTTTCCTTTCTCTCACTTATCATATATATTTTCTTTCTTTCATATATCCTCTCCTCTAAGTTCACTTTACCCTTATATATATTACTACATGTCTATTTTTCTTCCTATGTATTTGTGTATTGGACAAATGAATAAATAAATAAATAAAATAAAATAAATAAACAAGTATATCTGGCTTCCTAGGCTAAATGGCAGAATGACACTGAACGGAACTGAACATTTGGTTTTCTGCCTGATTTGTCTTTAATGTTTTGTCTTTAATAGTTTCCTGTGGATAGGGCACAGGCATTGTAAGAAAACAAGTTGTAATTTGTTATGCTAAACTTACCAATGCCCAATTGTATGATTGAATTGGGTACTTAATTACAGGAAGTCTTCTACTTACCACCACAATCAGATCCAGAATTTTGGTCACTGAATGAAGTACTCATTAAGCCAAATGCCACGTGACTACTTCATTTGACAATCACAATTCTAGCTCTCTGGGATTTCCTCCAGAGGCGACAGCGCTAGCAAACATCAGCGTTCTAAAAGGGTCAGAAACAGTCATAAATGTTGCTATGAACCTGAAATGCAGCCATTGATGGGGGACATGGCTGCAATATTTTATGATGACCAGAAGTGATTTATGGGCCATAAAGGACACATTCCATGGCTCTTGGTACTGTAACCAGCTGTACCAGCTTTAACAGAATGGTGGGATAAAACAAGAATAAATGCTTACCATGATCGTAGGGACATCCATCACTGGTGTGCTAATTCTGTATACAACCAGAAGAGCTCATATCCTAAACTGAACCGGGTTAAGATGTAGTGAGCCACCATGCTGGTTCATAGGATATCAAACATAAAAGTCATTATTTGAGTTGCTTAACACTAATAATTCAAAACCTGGAATAATCCTCTTCAGATTTAGCTGGCAGTTAATCCTAGTGAATATCTTATGACTTCTTTGATCAAAGAGGTTGAGTTCCCATTTATCATTTTTTAACTTAAACTTTTAGAAACATTCCCAAGAAGATTGATCAGCAATGAACTCTGGTCTAAATTGTTCAGAAATAGCAAGTTGTTTTTCAAGAGTTCTCTAGTACAAACACGTAATTCTCACACTGCTACCCATTTCTCTATTTCTGCCCTTTATTTCTTTAACATATCCCACATATAATGTACAGAATATCATAATATTACCTGATGCAGTATCACTGAAGAATGTAGATATTATTCAAAATTTCAGACCAATATTTAACTTTTACAGATCTGCAATAGTTGTAGTATATTTTGCATAACTTCAGTCATTTCTTTAATTAGTAAACATAAACCCAAAAGCATGCAAAAGTAACTGAAAATTTCAGTATTCAAATTGCAAAAGTAATGCACTTTTCATGTATTTTCTGATCATACTCAGCTGGAGAAAACTTGATAGAAAATGACATTATATAATTAATCCATATTTGATTCAAATCATCAGTCCAAGCCTCCTAATCACATAGAAGATAAGATTTGATCCTATAATGAATATGGTCCTGTCTTGTCCATCACACCTTAATATTAAATAGCAGCAAGATTTTAGAGACAAAAGGCTTTTGTTTGAAAAGACAGGTTAGACTTGCTGTGATTTCATTTACTTTTTGCTCTCATGGTAGGAAAACATTGCTGGTACCTTAGAAAGATAGATCAACATGTATTTACTTGTTCCAACAGGTACTCTCTCTCTCTCTCTCTCTCTTTATCTCTCTTTCTCCCTCCCTCCTTCTCTCTCTCTCTCTCTTTCTCTCTTTCTTGTTTGTTGAGCTATTATATATTCAGATTTATTTCTGCAGTTTGAAAATTTACCCATGGGATGGGTTTTTTTAATGAACAAATTAAAAGGTCCAAAATTTATATTTATACTTATTTTGGAAGCTTGGCCATCTATTTCAATGGGAAACAATGAAAAAACAATAGTATGGGTCATACTATTGTCCCTTTATTTGTTTTATTTATTTTATTTATTTTATTCATTTTATTCATTTTATTCATTTTATTCATTTTATTCATTTTATTCATTTTATTCATTTTATTCATTTTATTCATTTTATTCATTTTATTTATTTATTTATATTATGGTATAAACATAAACAAAAGCAAAGTAGGTATAGGTAAATTTGAACAATAGGACAGTGACAGTAGTGATGCTTATGCACGTCCCTTACAGACCTCTTAGGAATGGGGTGAAGTCAACAATCATAGCAATCATGGATTTCATTGTTTATAATGTCCATTAGAGATAGGAAAATATGTGAGTTCATATTAATAGATCCAAGAACTGGGGTATCCAATTCAAAAAGTGGAAAGAGAACACAAATGGAGAAATTGTTAAAACATTAAGCTGCAGCTGTAGCTCAGTAAGTAAATGGATGGACACACAAATTACATTTTTACTTGCAAGCAAACCTCACCAAACTCAGTAGGGTTTACCTCTGAGAAGATGCATATAGGACTGGTGTGTAAAACATCTAACATGAATAACAAATCACCGGTATCACTTGGAAATTTTATAGTAATATTTGAGACAATATTATGATGACATTGCTAAACTTGTACTGTCATTTTCCTCCAGAATCTTAAGGTAGTTTGAAACAGAGTATTCTTTATTCTTTAATGCTTAAAAGACTCAGGGATCTGTGTCTACTAGTATAATAGTCTAAGTTCATTACTCTGTCCATAAATTTAAATATCTTCGGAGAGGGGCGGCATACAAATCTAATAAATTATTATTATTATTAAAATTTCAAGTAGGATGGCATACAACTGCTTTCAGAGGGGGATTCAAATCTCTCTCTCTCTCTCTCTCTCTCCCCACACACACACACCCACCCACCCACCCCCATCTATCTATCTATCTATCTATCTATCTATCTATCTATCTATCTATCTATCTATCTATCTATCTATCAGGTTGGATTTCTATGCCACCCTTCTCCGCAGACACAATGCGGCTTACAAAAGTGAAAATAAAATACAATACAAGAGAAACCCAACCTAAAACTAATATTAAAACCCCTAAGATATAAAAACAGACATTCACATTCATTCAATTACAATCACGCAATCACATCTTTGACCAGAGTGACCTGCTAATCTCAGTGGCCCCAGGCCTGCCGGCAAAGGTATGTTTTTAAAACCTTGCAAAAGGCCAGTAGGGTGTGGGCCGTGCGGATCTTTGGAAAGACTTGTTTCCAGAGGGTCGGGGCAGCCACAGAGAAGGCTCCTCCGCTAGGCCCCCCCAGCTGGCATTGTTTAGCTGATGAGACCTGGAGAAGTCCAACTCTGTGGGCCCTAACCGGCCGCTGGGATACATGAGGCAGAAAACGGTCCCTGCTGGGTATACCATGGGAACTTTAAATAGCAGCAAGTGCTAACATCTGGCCAATAGTATTTGGATTAGGAAGCAAAGAAGGGTGAATCTTTAGGACTTCAAGCTAATACAGTTCTTGGAACTCCAGGAAATTAAAAATGAACTGGAAGAAGACAATTGCAAATCTCACAATATTGTTTTCAAGGAAAGTACTTGAACATATTCATAAAGCTACAAGGAGTAAAGCTCCATATGTAGGACTAAAGAAGAATCACCGAAAGGAGACAAGAACTGGAAGGAGAATAGGTGAGGAAAACTTTGGGTGAGAATCAGAGAATGAGGAAGGAGAGATTGAACCAAAGGATCTTATGGACTTATTCTAAGAATTCAGAGTATCTCCTCCTGAAAATATTAATGTATCCTGGTCACTGATGGTGGTATTATTATTATTATTATTATTATTATTATTATTATTATTATTATTATTATTATTATTTATTTTTCCAAGACAAGACAAAATATCAACATACATGGTCTTTTTTTGTAATGAAATAAAAAAAGTGAAAGGCACTGTTTCTCACGTGTAACGTCAACCATGAATTGATGATTCAAATAGCAATTATTTAAATCTTGGGAGTTTTAACCCATTGTATGATCAAATCAGTATCAACATCTAAAACAAGGATGCAAACTTTATAAGTAACACCTCACTCTATGGAGTGAGACATCAAACTGTGACTCATGCACCACATTGTTAAATCTGAACTGCCCTACCATTTGCAATGGAAAATATAAAATTACAGTAGGACCTCCATGCTCATTTCTAATTGGTTTCTGAAGGTGCGATGACTGAGTACTAAAAACAATGAGTACCAACACATTTTTCCCATAAGGTATAATGCAGTGAGTCACAAGGCAGCTGACACCAATACATTCTAGCTTGGGCAAATAAATGATGAGCACAGAGACAATATGTTCATGTCTAAATACATCGAGTACCAAATTTGATGAGGTTTCAAAGCAGTTGAGTACCAAGGTACCATTATAAAACATTTTGCTATCAGACTAAAAATTACACAGGCAGTTTGTTCATATTCAATTCAATTAATTTTGTATTAATTTCACAAGTTATCTAATAGTTTTAAGGTTTAATTTAAAATTTAGTACTAATTTTTAATTCCTGCTGTCAGGCATATTTTAACACCCACTTTTAAATACATGAACATTCTGGTCTTATGCTAGTCCAGGGCATATACAATAGTGGCCTCACAGATCTGGAAATCACTTCAGACTTGTCTCTTGTGTCTTTAAAACAATCCTGTGAACTTCTCGTTGGTGTCATTTTACTCCCCAAGATGCATTTTTTAAAATTTGGAGCTAATTTTATTATATATGTATTCCTTTGATACGAATGTATTGAAGATTTACTCTGAAAAGCGGAGCATAAATAAACAAACATGTTCTTCTTTTGTACTCCATTTTCATCAGAGGAAATATGCACTACGTATGTCATGAATAGAAAAGTAGGACATAAACAAATAGTATAGCATGTTAGCTATATATATATGTTCCATGGAATCCAGGAAGTGATCACCTTGACGCCCTTAGCAACCTGCTGGTATACGTGACATCAAAGCTCCGCCCCCAGAATCTCTTCATGGGAGGGATTCCCCAGCTCCTTCAAAGGGAGATCTTGTCACGTAAAAATAAACATTTTTATTTTTACGAAAAAGGATGCCAAAGCGGCGCTGCAAGCAAAGGGTGGTCCTTTCACGTAAAAATAAAAATGTTTATTTTTATGTGAAAGGACCGCCCTTTGCTTGCAGCGCTGCTGCGGCATCCTTTTTCATAAAAATAAAAGTTATTTTTACGTGAAAGGACGCTGCCTTGGCGCTGCAAGCAATGGGCGGTCCTTTCATGTAAAAATAAACATAATTCAAACAGTAGCAGTGGTCTTTCTCCAATGGATAAACGCCCACACAGTCACTCCCCAATGCCCGTAATTTATCCCCAAACACATTAACCTAATTGCCTCTGAAACAGGTATTTTCCCTTATCTTTGGCGATGCCTGCGCAGCTGGTCCCTTCTTGCCATGAGCCTGCGCACAAGGGCATCCACAAGTGGATCCTCCTCTGACTCTGACATCTCACTAATTGGAGCACTGACTGATGGGCTGGCTGCACCCATCTCTCTGTCTGATTCATCTCCCCCATTGTCTTTCCTTGGCCATGAATCAACTTCACTATCAGAGCCTGCTGGCAATAAAATAAGTCTCTGTGATCCCAAAGATTCTCCGAAAGCCTCATCCAAATTTCCCGTCACCCAGAGCCAACCACAACACTTATGATTTATTATTTTTCTTATGGTTCATCATTTTGTTACTTATATGTACACTGAGAGCATATTCACTGGAGACAGATTCCTTGTGTCACACTTGGCCAATAAAGAATATTCTATTCTATTCTATTCTATTCTTTGCTCTACATATGCAGATCCTGAAAGACCTAACATGGCTATCCAAAAGTTAAAAAATAACTGTGCATATACACTTCCCCCCTATGAATTGTACACACACCTTCCCCTTTCCCCCTGATGGCTGGCATTACCTTTGCACCAGGAACATCAGCTGGAAGTTTGTATTTCAGAATACTTGACAATACCACAGAAATCAAGTTGGATTTAAAAAGCATAATATGGTCTTTAAGTCACAGAGTTTAATATTTTCTTATGAAAGGGACAGGAATCATTATAATGTTGCAGACATGGTTCTCTAAATTGCAACATTTGGAAATATTGGTATAGATTGGTCAACTTTAACTGCAGGAAAAAACTTATATTTATTGTGTTTGGAAATATAAAGTAGCTGTGGATTTCTCAGCGAATACAACTATAATTATGCAAAAGAAAAATTATAATCTAACAAATAATATTGCTTGAATTTAAGAAAAGCAGTTGGCTGTGATATTATGTTATACCAATTGTGTAGAATAGTTTATTTTTATTTGCTCTCAGATACAGTTCATATGAAATACCAAAGAAGTGAATGCATTTTCTATGCATTCCTTTGTTTCTATGTGGTTAATCAGAGGATAATGTTCTTTACTGAAATCCATGCAATAATCCTTATGTTTTCTGATGTGACAGTCAATATTGTAGATTACTTTTTTTTAACTGCGGGAATTGGCTACCTTTGAATTTTTAAAGCAAATTTTAAAGCAAAAATGCTTTGACTCTCATGGTGGAAGGATGTCCATTTATGGTTCTCTGGTGGAAAAGAATTACATTTCCAAATTTACATATTGCTCCCTGATTTATTTTCTGCCTCCCACGGCTACTCTAGGAGCAAGCTCAGATCTGTATAACCTCATTAAATTTTCCAAGGAATAAGTGCCACTAAAGACAATGACTCTTACTGCTATTGGAAAGAGTAGAGATTACATCTCAAGCAAGATTTATTCAAATGCAGTTTTCACTGTAGGTAATTCAATAGAAGGAGGTGACTTTCCAAAGGAGATAGGCGGATAATAAATATGAAATATAAATAAATATAAATAAAATCTCGTGTTTATATCAGCTGCATGCAACAATGGGTTGCGGAACTCCCAAAATAATTGAAGACTATTTTGTTGATGAGCCTGATTCCTATGGGACTATATTCAAGTAATCTTCTTGGTAACAGATTTAGTTTGGCACTATCCTTTTCCAGGCTGGCTTTCCATTTCTCCTTCTAGTTTACAACCTCAAATTATCTGGTAATTATCACTCTAAGTATTAACTAGGCCAAAAGCAGCTTTGAGCTTTTCCAGTCAGTTAGGTGATGTCACCAGGTGTCACATATATTTTTTTTCTATGTCCACTCATTCAAACACTTTTACATTTCTATTTCCTTGACTCTCTCAAATGCTTTCATATATGAACAAACACACTCATACAGTACTGTTCAGTCCTAGGCAAGAATACATTTTAATGTGCAAGTCAATGCAAGCACGCTGGATTAAAATATATTTATTTTATTTGTTTATTTGTTTATTTGTTAATTTATTTATTTGAGTAAAATTTATTTGTTTGTTTGTTTGTTTATTTATTTGTTTGTTTATTTGTTTGATTTGATTTGATTTTTATACCGCCCTTCCCCTTAGACTCAGGGCGGCTTACAACATATTAGCAATAACACTTTTTAACAGAGCTAGGCTATTGCCCCCACAATCCTGGTCCTCATTTTACCCACCTCAGAAGGATGGAAGGCTGAGTCAACCTTGAGCCGGTGATGAGATTTGAACCACTGACCTTAAGATCTACAGTCAGCTTCAGTGGCCTGCAGTACAGCACTCTACCTGCTGCGCCACCCTGGCTCTATTAGAGAAAGAATAGAAGTGAAAATTTAGGAATAGAATATATCAATTAGAGAATAGAAGGAAATTATGAGAGTAGTATAAGAAGATTAGCATAGAAGAATAGTAGATATGATATATGAGATATAGGAGAGACAATAGGACAGGGGATGGGAGGCACACTAGTGCACTTATGCACGCCCCTTACTGACCTCTTAGGAATCTGGAGAGGTCAACTGTGGATAATCTGAGGGTAAAATGTTGTCTGTTAGGGGAAGATACTACAGAGTCCGGTACTGAGCTCCATGTTTCAACAACTCGATTACTAAAGTTGTATTTTTTACAGTCCAATTTGGAGCGGTTAATATTAAGCTTGTATCTGTTGTGTGCTCTTGTGTTGTTGTGGTTGAAGCTGAAGTAGTCATTGACAGGCAGGACGTTACAGCATATGATCTTGTGGGCAATACTTAGATCACGTTTAAGGCATCATAGTTGTAAGCTTTCTAGACCCAGGATAGTGAGTCTAGTTTCGTAGGGTATTCTGTTTCAGGTGGAGGAGTGAAGGGCTCTTCTGGCGAAGTATCTTTGGACATTTTCGAGGGTGTTAATGTCTGAGATGCGGTATGGGTTCCAAACAGATGAGCTGTATTCTAGGATGTGTCTGGTGAAAGTTTTGTAAGCTCTGATAAGCAGAAGCTACATAGGGTTAGATTAACAACTCTTGAAGCTTTCTTGGCGATGTTGTTACAGTGGGCTTTGGCGCTTAAGTCTTTTGTTATTAGTACGCCAAGGTCCTTAACCGAGTGGGGGTTATCTATGATAATTTGTTTGTTCAGTTTGTATTTGTGGTTCTGATTGTTTTTGTCGATGCGTAGGACAGAGCATTTGCTGGTTGAGATTTGGAGTTGCCATTTGTTAGACCAGTCAGAAACAAAGTCTAGATCTGGGAGTCCCAGTACCCATATTTCTGTAGGATGCTCCTTTCTTTAAAAAGGAAGATGAAACAATAAGAGTTTTGAATACTGTTCACTGTCAATGATAATTTTAATACAAGAGAGTTCTCCTGGATGATACTTACAATAATGATTGAGTTTCTTCCATAGAGCTACTCCAACAACTTTTAAGAGAGGAAGTTGTACCTGGTTGATTGCTACTGCAATATCAATGAATAAACCTCTTTGGAACAAAAGATATTTCCGTGCCTGAGTTTTGGTTCTGGATCAGGGCAAGAATCTGCTGTTGGGTTTGGACTCGCAAAATAACTGATTCAAATCTGCCTCCAGATTTCCTCAAGTCTTTCCCACATGCCTATGATTAAAAGCGGAGAATCCTAAAACTGTTCTCTTTCCTGCTGTGTGCTTGAGAGAACTCCTCCCCCAACAGAATCATTTCCTCTTGGGACAGGGGTAAAACGCTCCCAGTTTGCTTGTGCCTGTCGGTCGTCGGAGAGTCAGTCGCCAAGGCAGAGCGAGGATCCATTTTGTGCATGTACAGAGGGTAAAAGAACCCAAATGGCAGCATATGGGCGGCTGGGCAGAGCCTCTGCTGCCTTCGCAACCAGGTCTCTGACAACTGACAGGCACAAGTGAACTGGGGGCATTTCACCCTGCTCTTGGGTCAGAAAACTCATGTAGCAACGTATATTCAGCCATTATCTCCCCCACTTCCTACCTAAAACAGTCCATGGGCTTCTGCAAACTCAAAGCAGTTAGAAAAAGTTAGCGATGCTATCCAGTCATATTTTAGACCACAGAAAAATCAAATGGAATTGAACAAGTTCACAGTTGCCTATTTATTTATTTATTTATTATTTATTTATTTTATTTATTTTTATTTTATTTATTGGATTTGTATGCCGCCCCTCTGCGTAGACTCTTTCCTTAGTCTGCATTAGCGTAAATGGAGCACAGCTGTTTGAATGGCAGTTGCTGGGGCTGGAAGGCAGTGGACACCTGATTTCAAACTTCAGCTGACATGGCATTAGTCATGTCATTAGGCCAGGCATGGAGACAATTACATCAGCATTGCCTTGGGGAAACAGGCAAAGAGAGAATTAGTAAAACAATGTTTTCAGGGGGGAAATGAACATGGAGTTATTTCTTGCCCTTCAAAGAAAGGACATAACTGCTTTCATAAATTTCTGTTTCTTTCTATCAGAGAAACAACCTAAGCATTGACCTCAATGCCCCTCTTTTGATCACTAGAGAGAATAATGGGAAATTGTGAGGATTTTTTGCCCTTTCTTTTGCCCTTCCTCTTTAAATTGGAACATGCAGCAGCTCGAAGCTACCTGATTGGATTTAGCCCAAGCTGATAAAGCAAAAAAGAAAGCAACATTGCCTGGTTGAGTTTTATCTCTAGCTTTATCTCTGCATGTGTATAAACAATGTTGAGAATGGGAACCCAAACAACAAAGAAGAAGAATCCTAAAGCACAAATCCTAAAGTCCAAATTGGGAATAGCTCCTCAGGTCAAAATGCAAATCACTGAATCAAAAAGCTCTGGAATAGTCACAGCTGTATTCTTTCCTGGCAGAGAGCAGGAGTTCTTGTGTGAAAACAGTATTCCCTGTGGTACTAGATAGATAGATAGATAGATAGATAGATAGATGGATGGATGGATGGATGGATGGATGGATGGATGGATGGATGGATGGATGGATGGATGGATGGATGGATAGATAGATAGATAGATAGATAGATAGATAGATAGATAGATAGATGATGGATGGACAGATTCACCAGAAAATAACCTCTGCTTGAAAAAATCTGTGTAACATGGTAATTGAAATAATTGGTATAGAGGAATTGAATATTATGTGGATCTGTTAGTGGGAGGTATCGTATATATGAGACAAAACCCCTTCTGGGGAATGCAGGGGTTATTTTGTATTAGGAAAAAAAGGCATATGATAAAGTACACACTACACAGTGATAGGTGTGGCCTTCAGCAGATGAGAGTTATTGCCAGAGGTTTCCTAGATGTAGAAAGCTGTTTGAACTTATCACAAAAAGTGGCCTTTATTTAAATGTAATCTTCAGGGCTGTTCCAGTTTGCAAGCCAAACATGGAGTGGGGAGATAATTATTTCAAGTTTTATAAATTATTTTAGAAATAATTTAGCAAGAGATGCTGGTTGTTTGGAGCTGTATTTCACACATTGAAAGCCAGATGGAATCTAACATCCTCTGTGTCAATCTTTGAAGGAGATGGCCTCTGATGGTCTTCTGTAACCTGTGGCCCACCAGAAGCCTTGGAATCATAACACTCCCACAATCTTCATCCTGGGTTGGAATTCTGGTTTCAAAACATTTAGAAGGTATCAAGTGAGGTAGAACAATTTTCAGACCACATGTACCCAAACTATGCTTTATCTCTGGTTTTTAGAAGAATTTATCTATGAATATTATGACTTGTAATTCTATTCTAAGAACTTTTCAATAAAAACCCAATATGCAATGAAAGCTAACACCAAACTGATTTCCACTTCTAACTATATATTTGTAACAATGCCAGTTTACAGCATTGGTGGGTTGCTACCAGTTTGCCTGGTTCGGGAGAACCAGTAGTGGCAGTGGGACGCTCCGCCCACTTACCCGGATGTCATCACAGAAAATCTGTGCATGCTCAGAAGAGCTGTATGCACCTATTCACAGTTCTAAACCAGTAGCGAAGATAAGTGAAACCCACTACTGGTTCACAGGAATAATAATGGACACATACAGATAATTCTGTACAGTGTAAGTTGGTAGACAACAATAAGCAGAAAAAAACAATTTTTAAATAGAAATAGAATTTATATTATCAATTCCTTATAATATTATAGCAAATACTGTACTACTGTTTTGTAATAAAACTATTTAAAACAGTCCATACACCTCAATGACATGCCAGTTTACCAATATAGGATGGAACTTTGCAAACGTATAATACATTGTTCAAAAAAATAAAGGGGACATTTAAATAACACAATATAACTCCAAGTAAATCAAACTTCTGCGAAAGCAAACTGTCCACTTAGGAAGCAACACTGATTGACAATCAATTTCACATGCTGTTGTGCACATTCAACTCTGTACAGAATAAAGTATTCAATGAGAATATTTTATTCATTCAGATCTAGGATGTGTTATTTGAGTGTTCCCTTTATTTTTTTGAGCAGTAAAGAATTTTTGAATTGTTGTTTGGATAAGAAAATATAATTATACTTGGCGGAATGGCAAATAAAAATAAGGGAAGATATAGATAAGGTAGCTAGACAGGATTACAGTGATGAGTGAAATATTTGCAAAGCTACAAGTTAATATTAAAGAAGATCAAGATGATAATATTGATGAGGTTGGAGACCCCTGGTTTAAAGGACTTGAGCAGTTTCCTTATGAGGAAAAGTTGTGAATGTTCGGGCTTCTTAACCTAGAAAGGAGGCAAACAAGAGGAAATATAATCAAGATGTGCAGAATTACACAAGGTGTGGCTAGAGTAGACAAAGAGAAGCTATTTCTAAAAAGAGTAGGACCAGCAGCCACCCAATGAAATTGAATGTTGGAAGTACTGGGTCAGACAAAAAGGGTTTTTTAAAAATACAACAGACAATTAAACTTTGGAATGGTTACAAGATGCTGTGCTAACTATAAGTTTAGCTGAGTTCAAAGGGTTGGACCAATTCATGTACTTTGCTGAGCAACCAATGGCTGCTGGATAAGATAGGCAAGGGTCTGATCTAGCAAAGCATTGCTTATGTTCTTATGAGTATTCCTACTGCAGACATAGAAAATTATGGGCCAAATTGCCATCTTCTCTGCATTTTTTAACCCCAAACTAAATGGCAATGAAGGGATTAAGACAAGTACATTTAAGGGCAGAGCAAAATATGTATGTAGAGACATCAAGGAAGTCCCTGGGGGGGACTTCAACTCCCAGAATTCTGTTGAAGTCCACCAGGCTTAAAGTTGCCAAGATTAATGACCTCTGCTTTAAACTGCCTCCTCTGAACCATCTCTAGTTACACTATATCCTTTTTCAGGTGTAACAACCAGAACTCCACACAATATTCCAGAATGTGGTCACGCCAATAATTTCTATAAGGTCATTATGATATTGAATTTTCTACTTTCGGTACTATTTTTTATTTTCCCTGACATCCCGGAGTTTTGGTTTTTTATTTTTTACAGCTGATGAACATTAAACTGTTTACTATTACTCCAAAATCTCTTTCCTCATTCATCACTACTAGTTCTGAACCTATCACTCTGGATACGGTAGGTAGTTACAACCTTTTTGGACTTCTTTACATTGAAAAAAAGTTTGCCATTCTGATATCTACTCCACTAATGTGCAGAAACGCCTTTGGGGTTCTTCAAAGTCTCTTACCATTTTTATCACACTGAACAATTTAGTGGCTTCGGCAACTTGATTAGTCTTGACCAATTATACTGTATATATCTACTAAAAAGAACCAGTCCTAGGGCAGAATTTTGGAAGAACTCAATAGTTCCATCCCTCCATGTGAAAAAAATATCTATTTATTCCTACTCTGTTTTCTATTCTTTAGCCAAATTGTTTACCCACATCTTTTTATTCCATGGTAGTTCGGCTTAGTTTGGATATGGAATGTTATCAATTTTAATTTTTGTTACTATTGTATACTGCGCAGAGTGCACTGGAGTTGGGCAGCATATGAATTTTACTAACTAACTAACTAACTAACTAACTAACTAACTAACTAACTAACTAACAAATAGATAAATAGATAAATAGATAAATAGATAAATAGATAAATAGATAAATAGATAAATAAATAAATAATAGCTGGTCCTGCTCATATAAAAAATAGAATATTTTTTTTGCAGGGATACCCTGGAAGTATCAGCTTACATATTCCTGACTAGCAAACCTGAATGTGACTTCTACGACCTCTGGACTACATTTAAGGGTGACATTAGTGGCCCCATGCACAACAGTTGCCTTGTTTCCTAAAATTCTTTAACAACCTAGGTATGTATGCATGTCTGTCTGTCTGTCTGTCTGTCTGTCTGTCTGTCTGTCTGTCTGTCTGTCTGTATGTATGTATGTATGTATGTATGTATGTATGTATGTATCAACAGCTTTTTGAAAATCTAAGTTGATGCTGTTTATTGTCTTGCCTTAATAACATGTTTATTAATACCCTAAAAGCATCTAAAAAATTAGTTAGACGGCATTCTTATTATTAAAGCTATATTGGATATCCTTGAGTAAGGTCTTTGTCGTCAAATGTTTCATAATTTCATCTTTAATAGAGGGTTCTACTTTCTTCCTGGAAACAGATCACTGACCAACCTATCATTTCAAATGCTTGCATAGCCTCGGCATTATATTTTGAGGGAGTTCCAAGTGGGCCACAAGGGGCCCAGGATTGCTCATTCACATGTGCATGTTGCTTTCTTTCTCCCCCTCTCAATCCTTCTTAAAAATTAGTATTATATTGACCACCTTCCACTCGCCATCTACAGTAGCAGAGAAGACACATATTGCATATTTGAAGGTCCACAACCTCAGCCTTAATTTCCACAATAACTCTTGGTGGATGCCACTGGAGCCTGATGATTTATTGATGTGTAATTTGTCACTAAGGCCTAGCATTTCTTCTTTTGTCAGCACTATATGGCTCAGTTCATCTGATTCCTTTCCTGAGAACAGCAGCTCTACCCCGTTTTTTTCCGCCTGTGAAGATGAAAGCAAGGAATCTATTAGCTTCTCTGCAATTTCCTTTTCTCCTCTCAGCACAACTTGGACTCCTTCTTCATTCACAGGACCAAAAATCTCCCTGGCTGGCTTTCTGCTTCTGATGCAATTTGAAAAACAAAACAAAAACAACCTTTTATTATCTGTCTTCAATTTTAGCAAGTTTTATGCTCCTGGTATTTTCTTTTTGCCTTCTTTGCTGATTCTTTGCACTTCTTTTGTTAGGGTTTATGCTCTTTTTCTTCATTAGCTTTCCCACTAAAAATCTAAATATTTTATTGGCTCTAATAACTTCTTTACAAAGCTAATCAACAATGCACAACTTTTCTTGGATTTGGGGGCCATTTTCTTTATTTTAGGGATACTGTACTGTCAAGCCTGGAAGCTGTCTTTTGTATTGGGCCTTCAGGCCTGCCACATTTTACTACTGTGGGAAACTGGGAGGGGGAATTGTATGGAGTATGGGGGATATTTAGCATACCCACAATATTAACCTGCCATTATGACCTGATATTTCTACCCAGAGTAATTATGTCAAATGAGCTGCTCCTCTGGGGATATCAAGATAATTCAATGGTATCTCTTACATACAAGGCTCTACATTATGTCCTTTCCTGAGTTTCCTATAGAATTTGTAACTGGGAATAATCATGGCTTGCTGATTTTTCTTAACCCACCAGGTTTTAATTCCATCCACTGTATATACACTATATTCTACGACCAAGCATTCCAGTTCATCTATTTCATCATCTGTTTTGGCCTCTAGCATTTATATACACACAGAGATACATAGTATCTTTCATTATGTTCTTCTGTTTGCACTGCATCGCTTATTTCATTCATCCTGGTTGAATAGTCCCCAGGTCTGAATACATTGTCTTCTCCTATTTCTTCCCTAAGTAATTATTGCTTCTGAATTGCCCCTCAACTCCTGCCAGCTTTCCCCTCACTCTCAATTTAACAGCTGCTCTGCCATGTTTTTAATCTTAAGTGCCAGAAGTTCAGCTCCACTTTGATTCAGGTAGAGCTCATCTCTCCTGAACAGATCCAGCATTTCCTAAAACTTTCTCCCATATCCAATAAATAGGAAGCCCCTCTCTCAGCGTCAATGTCTCATTCACCCCTTCAAACATTTCAACTGCCTATTTAGCTCATACTTCCCAGTGACCAATTAGAACCCACAGAGTCGGCCTTCTCCAGGTCAGTGTCTGCCAAATAATGTTGGTTGACGGGACCGTGGGGAAGGGCCTTCTCTGTGGTGGCTCCGATGCTTTGGAACCAACTGCCCCTGGAGGCATTATCCCCACTCTGCCAGCCTTCTGGGAAGCTGTTAAGACCTGGTTTTTCTGGCAGGTCTGGGACCATGAATGATTGAGTGTATGTATGGTTTTTAATGGCAATTAAATTATGTTTTTATATTTTGACTGTTGATATTGTAAAATTTTTCATACTGCTTTTTAATTTTTGTTACTATTGTAAGCCACGCAGAGTCCACTGGAGTTGGGCAGCATATGAATTTTACTTACTTACTAACTAACTAACTAACTAACTAACTAACTAACTAACTAACTAACTAACTAACTAAATAATAAATAAATAAAAAATAAATAAATAAAAAATAAATAAATAAATAAATAAATAAATAAATAAATAAATAGCTGGTCCTGCTCATATAAAAAAATAGAATTTTTTTTTTGCGGGGATACCCTGGAAGTATCAGCTTACGTATTCCTGACTAGCAACCTGAATGTGACTTCTATGACTTCTGGACTACATTTAAGGGTGACGTTAGTGGCCCCATGCACCACAACAGTTGCCTTGTTTTCTAACATTCTTTAACAACCTAGGTGTGTGTGTGTGTGTGTGTGTGTGTATGTTTCCTATTCTCCCAACAATGAAAACCTGTGAGGTGAGTTGGGCTGAGAGATAGTGACTGCCCCAAGGCAACTCACGGTCTCCTGCTTTCTAACCTGGTGCCTTTACCACTAGACCAAACTGGCTCTTATCCAGATGGCATGTGACATCCACAACAGGCCTTACGCCAGGCAGGCAAGTCACCAAGCAATGAGCATGTCCACTATTAAGTAGGGTGAGTGAAGAGACTGGAAACAGGCTTTGTGCAATAGCTCTTTATTAACAACTGTGTACAAATCCAACAAAGAGCCAGTCTGACAGCTTGCCTGTCAGCTGGTTCAACCAATCAGGGCCAATATCTTCCTCCTTAAACAGAGGACCTGATTGTAAACAGGCAAGCTCTTGATATCTAACATCCACCAGACTTCCAACTCTCTACATCCCTGCTGATTTTGTGACTGTGTGTATGTATGGCTTTTTAGGTTTTATGTATTTTATATCGTTGTTTTATTATTGATATATTTCTTATTGTTTTAGTACTTGTGATTATTGTTAGCTGCCCTGAGTCCTGTTGGATTGGGCGGCATATAAATATAAACAAAGAAATAAGTAAATAAACAATAAATAAATTTTACCGCTAGGAGCCTTATACCTCCAGGAGGAGAAACCTCAGTGAGAGAAGAAAACTTTTTGACCTCTAAAGACTGGATCCCTTCTATGGGGTAATTCCTAAGATTGACATGATATATTTCATCCTCGGGACTGTCAATCTCTTTAGTAGCCACAAGTTGTTACTCTGTGAGTGGGACTCTATATTATTAAATCCCTAAGTACCCCATCCAACTCTTTCTGCCTCTCCATTGGCTTCAAGGGACTGGACTTCTTCCCTGAGTACTACGAATTCCTTACACGCATACAATCAACACACACACATATACACAATCTCTGTCCAGCATTTCTACATGTGACTTTCAATGCAGTATACTATGGATGTCCCCCATATCTGTTGGCTGCCTACCCTTATATCTACTTTAGAAGAGCTACATATATTCAAAATGTATATTTTCTCTGTGGTGGCCCCAGCCCTCTAGAACCAACTCCCCCCAGAGATCAGAATTGCCCCCACCCTCGCCTTTCGTAAACTTCTCAAAACCCACCTCTGCCATCAGGCATGGGGGAATTGAAATATCTTCCCCAGGCCTATATAATTTATGTATGGTGTGTTGTGTGCATGTTTTTAAAATTATGGGTTTTTAACTTTGTATTATTAGATTTGTATTGTACATTGTTTCTATCGCTGCTGTGAGCCGCCCCGAGTCTACGGAGAGGGGCGGCATACAAATTTAATAAATAATAACAACAACAACAACAACAACAATAATAATAGTAATAATAATAATAATAATAATAATAATAATAATAATAATAATAATATATTGAACCAAAAAAAATAATGCCCGGATCTAGGCATTATTTTTTTTGGTTCAATATATACATTTTGAATATATGTGGCACATCTGCGCTAACTTTGACAGTGCAAATTACTGCATATAGGTAGGGAACATATAGGTAGGTATACACCATTCCTTTCTAGCACTGATGATGCTACCTAGTTGAACAATGAAACATCTGCCAGAAAGCAACCAAACTCCACAGTTCAACCCAGAACTACAAATATCCTATTAGTTACTGTTTGTATTTAAATTTAATGTCAGTTTAGCTTGATTGTTGAGATATATTGTGGAGACTAATTCCATTCCTCCTTCTCTCTCCTCCACAGTGGTCCAGTGTGTTAAGTCTGAATGTTAGTGCCTTCTTCCTCTCAAGGGGTCTCAGACTTTACCCAATGGTTGCTAGGAAACAGAAAGATGAGTACCCAGCCCAAGCCAGAACAATATTCAGAAATCTCATCAAACACATGGTTAAATTCCCAAATAATATCACACTTCATTCCTTTGCTTTATCTCTCCTACAGTATTTATAACCACTCAAGTCTCCTGTTTATCACTCTCTGCTTCTCTTCAGCTCATGGAAGATCCAAGTCACCCGGGCTCCAAAGAAATTATTTTCTCAGATCAGTGTTTTGCAAACACATCAGTTTGCAAAGAGCTTTCTTTTCATGAACTCCTGCACATTTCCCGTTTACCTGCCACCCAGAATAGACATGTTGAAAAGCCACTCCTATGTCAGAGGAGTATTGGAGGGGAAAACTAAATATTTCACAGAATCAGACTCAGCACATCAGATTCCTAGATCATTTCCCCCAGATCTTTTCCTGCCTTCAACATCTTTGCTGCTCCATTTTTCAGGGTTCTCCTTTCTTGTCAAGGAGTCAACCAGGAAGTAGTTTACCATAGTCTTCTTCCCAGAGAAATAGACAGAGAGAGATTAGCCTGAAGTCACCCCCCTGGCCTAAGGTAGGACTAGAACTCCTGGCTTCCTGGTTACTAGCCCGGTACCTTTAACCATTGCACCAAATTGGCTCTTCCGGCCCAAATTTAGGACTTTCTCTTTAGGAGGACTAGGCCTCACAGCAATAAAACAGTATGCATGTTCTGTGCAATGACTAACTCCCACAATGAAGTAATGTTTAGTGTAATGTTTAGAGAGACAACCTGTGATGAATTCAAACGCTCCTCTGCTTTTGCAAGGCCATTTCCCCGAGCACAAAGGACACACCCGCACATGTCCAGGCATGCTCTGATCCAAATCTCACCAAATTCACTTCCCTACTTGATTTTCCTATGACTCTGCTTTATGCTCCTATACCGGAATATGCCCGATGAGGCAACCTAAAACATCAATTAGTCCGTTTAACTTTTTCCTCCTTGGATACTATTCCCCTCTTGCCCCACACTCTTAGAAAACCATCAGCCTAGTTAATCTTCAAGAAGCTGGCGAAGAGTAGAACTCAGACAGGACTAGGGAATCAGCCAGTAAATATTAATCTAAGATGAAGGCTATCTGAAATATAGAGAAATAATTTTTAGTTAATAAACTGTAGGTCGTCTTTGCTTAACAGTAATATCTGGGACCTGAAATTCTGTTAAGTGATAAGTTAACTTGTAAATAAAAAAGCCACATGATCATGCTGTTTAGTGATGACAACTTTGGCAGCATCATTAAGTGAGGACCACACAGGTTGTTAAGTGAGGACCTCATGAATCTTGTGTTATCCTGCTTGTTTCCGCATTTATTTCATTTCTGGAAATTGGCAGATTGCAATCATATGACCATGGGATGTGGTGACAGCTGTAAACATGAAAAGAAAATTGAAACTACTACTCATTCAGCACAGTATGTAAGTTTGAACAGTCACTGAATTAGTGGTCATTAAATGAGGACCATATGTTAGAAATGTTTCATTTAAATTGCAATTGACTATTTGTAACTTCTCTCTGTCAAAATACTTGTGAATCTCCCAGAATTGCTTGGAATCAGGTGGTAATGCTAATTAAATAAATAAATGTAGGAGATTGGGGTTTGTTTGTTTATTTATTTGTAGTCTTGGTTATGCGCTAGAAGACTGAGTGGGCATATTTTCATGATTCTTAAGAAGTGTAAAGCAAACCCATGAATGAAAGGGCAGCGCCGGACTTACCCGGCAGGCAGGCTTTGCTGGAGGGACCGGGAGACACGGTCCCTCATGGCGGCCGCCATTTTGGATCCCGGGCGAAGTCTCGCGATGCGAGACTTCGCTCGGGAGATCGGGGCCTGATTGGCCAGGCCCTGATTGGTCCGGGCGGAGCCTGCTTGCCCTATATAAGGGCGAGCAGGCCCGGGGCTCTTCCTTTTCGCCCGGACCAAGCTTCTGAGCAGACGTTCGTTCGTCTGCTCCGGCGGCCATTTTAGGTGGCGACCTCGTGCGAGGCGCCATTTTGTGGCCTGTGGTCTAGCGAAGAGCCTTATCTGTGTCTAGCGGAGCCAGCATCGGCTGGACTCCGCTCCGGTTTGGAGCCTCATTGCCCTTTTGGGGGTGGTGGGGGGTGCTGCCTTTGGGAGGCCCCGCGGGCGTTCGGTGTTCCCGGGGTGGCTTGTGGCCTGGGATAAAGGCCTGGTGTCGGGCCTTGTTGCCCGAGGGGAGGAGGGATTAGCCTCCTGAGGGGGTTTTTCTGCGGAGGCCTGCGGCTTCAGGCAGGCCTTTGCCAACGCGGGGCAGGGTTCGTTGGTGGCTTTGTTCCTGCTCTATCCCTTCTGTGAAAAGTAGATTTATTCTTCCTGTAATGGCCCCTAAGAAGCGGCCAGCTAAGGCCCTCCCGGCCCAACCAGTGGTGCGGCCTAGGAGGGCTGCCAGGCCGTCTGCCCGGGCTCGGGCGGCGGCAGAGGGGCCCCCGGGGGGGATCCCGGTGGGGGGGGGGTTGGGTTTACACCCACAGTCCCTCAACCCGCGGTGTCCCCTTCTCTCTCCTGGGCCAGGGTACTGGAGCGGCTCGATGAGTTGGAGAGGTGGCGGTCGGGGGCAGGCCCGGAGGGGCTTTCCTCGGCTGCCACCGCAGCATGGGGCGCAGACCCCGAAGAGGAGTCGGCCCCAGCAGGGCAAGTGGCCCACGAAGTACAGATGGCGGGCACCAGACAGGCGGGCAGCATCGGTCAGACGGGCCACGCTGGACAGATGACCCAGCCTGGGCAATGGTCATCGTTCCAGGGCCCAACCAGGATGGGCCCACCGTGGATGTCTTCTACCCCTTACGGGGCGGGTGAGGTTGCACCACATGCAGGCACATCTCCGCTCCTGCCCATACAGGGTCCCGGGTTCATCCCGCCAGCTTTGGGGGGTGGCAACAGCTTTACGGGGGCGGCAGCAGGCACCTGTAGTCAGGTCTGGTCTCCGCCAGCTCCGCCAGTGGGGGCGCTGGGGGTACCTGTCCCACCTGGGGCGGGGGTGGGGGGTTGGATTCCTCCCCCACCGGCCATTATGCCACCGGTCCCATTCATGTATCCACCTGGGCTTGGGGTGCTGGGCTCGGGGGCCACCACGGTGTGGGACCCGTTCGCCAGCATCAAGCCTGGGGCCATCCCTTGCGGGTTGCCCGCTACGCCTTTAGGGTACCATCTGCACCCGTCAGTTAAGGAGGCAATCTGGCGGGGGGAGTACGTTGATTTGTTCTCCATCTTGAACAGGGAGGTCCCTAAACAGGACAAGGAGGTGGTCCCTGGGGAGAAGGTGAGAAAGACAAAGGTCACGAAATGCTTTAGCTCGTGGCTGTATGCCTTTCTGACCTTTGCGTCGGTGGTCATTCAGAGGCAGCCGGGGAGGGCCGCTGCCTTGCTGAAGTACATCGACCTTATAGCGAGGGCCCATTTCGAATATGGGGGCACCATATGGAGGCATTACGACAAGGGCTTCCGTATGCGTATTGCTCATGACCCCTACTTGCCCTGGGATATGGTGGTTCCGGACCTGTGGTTCCAGGCCACACATATGTCGGGGAAGGAGGGCTGTGATAGGACCGATAGCGGTCACTTTATGGAGGAAGAGCCGGCTACGCCCGCGCCGGCCAAGGCCGTGGCGGGGGTAGTCGGTAAAGGGGCCACTCTCGTGTGTCACGAATTTGCGGCGAAGGGGGCGTGTTTTCGCCCCATTTGCCGGTTTCGTCACGCCTGCGGAAGTTGTGGGGGAAACCATTCCGCAGCCGTGTGCCCCCGCCCCAAGAAGGGGATTGAAAAGAAAGGCTCGGGTCCCCCAAAGCCTCCCCCACCTGCTGGGGGAAAAGGGGCCCAGCCCAATTAATTTAGTGGTGCTTGAGGGTTGGTTGGGCGACTACCACCCTCGCTCGAGAGCGGCCGCTCTCTTGCTAGGTTTTTCAGAGGGATTTAGGATCCCTTATCAGGGTGTTAGGAAGGCCTTCATGTCTGACAACCTTAGGTCGGTTGTTGGTCATGAAGGCATTGTTAGGGAGAAGATTGGGAAGGAGGTTGCCGAGGGCAGGGTCCTTGGGCCCTTCTCGGAGCCGCCCTTCCCGAATCTTCGGGTGTCTCCCTTAGGTGTGGTCCCCAAAAAGGCGAGTGGTGAATTTAGGTTGATTCACCATTTGTCTTTTCCAAAAGGGGAGTCAGTGAATGATTTCATTCCTGACGAGTTGTGTTCGGTCCGGTATGCGTCCTTTGATGCAGCCGTGACCATGGTTAGGAAGTGTGGGGTGGGAGCCCTTATGGGTAAATGCGACATTAAGTCGGCATTCCGGCTCCTCCCCATACACCCAGACGACTTTGAGCTGTTGGGCTTCCATTTCGAGGGGGGCTATTACGTGGACAGAGCTTTGCCCATGGGGTGCTCTGTCTCGTGCTCTCTTTTTGAGAGTTTTAGCACCTTCTTGGAGTGGGCGCTCAGGAGGCAAAGTGGTCTGGGTACGGTCGTTCACTACCTTGATGATTTCCTGTTGGCGGGGCCTGCGCATTCGGAGCAATGTTTTGCTTTGATGCGGGACTTCGAAGCCCTTTGTGCTCAATTAGGGGTGCCTTTAGCCTCTGAGAAGACCGAAGGCCCCGCTACCAGGATTACCTTCCTGGGTATTGAATTGGACTCGGAGGAGCAATCTTCTAGATTGCCCCTAGAGAAGTTGGTTAAGATTAAGCGGAAGCTTGATGAGGTCCTGGGCTGCCGGAAGGTGACCCTACGGCAGCTCCAGGAATTGGCAGGCATTCTTAATTTTGCCTGTCGGGTAGTTGTTCCTGGAAGGGCTTTTTCCAGGAGGTTGTATGATGCGATGAAGGGGCTCCGTTTGCCCCATCATCGTACCCGCCTTTGCGCTGGGGTCAGGGCTGACCTCGGCGTGTGGCGGGATTTTGTGGATAGATTTAACGGGTTGTCTTTTTGGAGGCACGAGCTTCTGTTGGAAGCTGAGTTGCAGCTCTGCTCTGACGCCGCGGGGACTTGTGGTTTCGGGGTAGTGTTAGGTGACCAGTGGTGCTGGTCGGCATGGCCTCCGGAATGGAGTGCCTCTTCGTTGGTTAAGGACCTAACGTTCTTGGAGCTCTTCCCCTTAATAGTGGCCTTAGAGCTTTGGGGGGAGCAGTTTAGGGACAAGACCGTGCACTTCTGGTGTGACAACCTAGCGGTTGTCCATGTGGTGAATGCCCTGTCCTCAAAGAGCGACAGGGTCATGCGGCTTGTCCGCCATTTTGTGCACCGGTCCTTGTCTCTAAACGCATTGTTTTTGGCTAAGCATGTCCCCGGGTTAGATAACGGGGTTGCTGATGCCTTGTCCCGTGGTCAGTTGTCCAGGTTTCGGACCCTGGCCCCGTGGGCCCGAGAATTGCCAGAAGTGTTCCCCAGCCACCTCTGGAGTCTGGGAGGGATCCAGAGTGGTGGAGAGGCGAGGCATCCCGGGCAATCTCCTTGTCTGTAGCGCCCGGCACCCTCAGGGCATACCAGCGTGCAGGTAAGGAGTTTGGGGAGTTCAGGCAGGGCAGGGGTTACCAGCTTAGTTGGCCTGTCCCTGTAGAGCATTTGGCCGAGTTTTGCGTCCAACTCAGGCAGCGTGGCCTGTCAGTTAGGACGATCCGGTCCCGGTTAGCCGGCCTCGCCTTTCTGTCCAAGGCGGGGGGGTTTGCTGATCTTTCGGGTGACTTTCGCATCCGGAAGATGCTGGAGGGCTGGCTTCGGGAGCAAGCGGGGGCCCCAGGTGACACTCGTCAGGCTCTGACGGTGGAGCAGCTGTCTTTAATCAACATGGTTTTTGGCAGTCTGTGTTCCTCATTGTACGAGGCCCGTCTTTTTAGAGCAGCGGCTTGTGTCATGTTTTTTGGGGCCCTTCGGGTCAGCGAGGCCATGGCTTCGTCTCAGGCTGACACTTCGCTCCGGGCCTTCCAGTTCGCTGATCTGGCCTTTAGACAAGGGGGGGTGTCCCTTGTAGTGAGGAGGTCTAAAACGGATCAGCTGCGCAGAGGGGTTACCTTAAATCTTAGTGCGGCCTCCGACCAGTCGGTGTGTCCGGTGGCCGCCCTACAGCTTTATTGTGGTATGAGGGGGTCAGGTCAGGGGTACCTGTTTAGGCATTGTGATGGTACCCCTCTGACCCGTTTCCAATTCTGGGCTTTAGTATCTAGGGCGATGGCCCAGGTGGGCATGGATCCCGCCGGCTATGGAACGCATTCGTTCCGTATCGGCGCCGCCACTAGCGCGGCACTTTCTGGTTTCCCGGCCCATCGGATTCGGGAGATCGGCCGCTGGCGGTCAGCGGCATATTTGGGTTATGTTAGGCCCGCTGAGGATCCCAGGCAGGGCTTAGGCTAGGTAACCTCTCTGTGTCTGTGTCCTCTTGCAGGTCCCCAGGCCAACACGAAACCGACGGCGCTGCTGTGTGGCCACAGCATGATTTTCTGGGCCGGCCGCGCGGCAGCCAGGAGCGCCATCGGGACCCACCTGTCCCTGGGGCGGTGGGTCAACGTTACCTGGATGGGCCGGAGAGGTATGCGGTGGGAGGGTCTCCTACCGGCGTTGCTGGGCGGTCAGCATTCTGTGGCTGCGCCCGGCAATATGGGGGGCGGCTCCTGGAGTCGCGCCCAAAGGGGTCTGGGTGGGCAGCGTCCTGTGGCCGCACCCAGGTGGCTGGTATTGCACTTAGGTGGCAATGACCTGTGCATACTGGGAGGCCTGGCGCTGCTCATCCAGGCACGCGAAGACCTGCGAAGGCTTCGTGAGGTCTGGCCCACCACGCAAGTGGTGTGGTCAGAAATATTACCTAGGCTTGTGTGGAGGGATGCCTCTTCCCTTAGGGCCATTCACCGGGCTAGGCGACGGGTGAATAGGGCTATGGGCAAAACGGTTAGAGAATTGGGTGGAGTGGTGGTACCTCATCCCCTTATATCAATAGACCAGCCATGGCTCTACCGTGATGATGGCGTTCACCTGTCTGACCAGGGGAATGCCATCTTCTTACAGGACCTGCAGCGGTCTCTGCGTGAGCTGGCGCAGATAGAGGGGGGAGTCGGGGGGCCAAGATAGAGATCTGACCCCCGCTCCTGTGGCAGGTTAGGGGCGGAAAATTGGGTGGTTTAGCAACCGCGCGTTCTCCCTTGGGCATCTTTGGGGATGATTGACAGGTTCTCTGCAAGCTCATGGAGGGAGTTTCTGCCTGAGCAGCTGGGGGGAACCTGTCTTTGGGTCCTGCACCTTTAATTCCCCGATTCGGGTTAGCCGGTGGGACCCCCCTCATGCACAGCATGGCAGAAAAGGTCACAGGTGACGGCCTGGCCCTCACCTGGACCTTGCATCGAGATACGCCCATGAGTTGCCCAGGAATGTTTACTGGCATAACGTCATTTCCGCCCCGGAAGTATTTGTTTGACCCTGCAGGTCCAGTTCCGGGTCATAGTTGTTTATGCTAATTTATGCAAAGTATTTGAATAAATTATGCAAATTTATGTTAATAAAAATGACCCAATTTTAAATCCAGCTCTGGTGTCCGTGTCGTTACTCCGTCTCTCCAGCAAAGCCTCTCTTTCTTTGGATGTGAAATTTTTAGGCTTGAATTCTTATCTCTTCAGACTAAGTCTTGGCAATTGTTGTAAATTATTCAAGTTATGGAACTACATTTTAAAAATTGCCTTTCTTGGCTGAAGAAGATCAGTCCCCACTTAGTTTTCAAGCAGTCACTGATTAATAATCATACACTGAACTAAATATAAGACAGGGAGATATCAGCAGTCCTATCATTTCATATCAATTTTGGTCAATTTTTGGACTGCTGAGAATATCTGGAATTTTGAGATCCTATCAAAATGGCTGCTCTAACACAAAATGCCTGTTTTCATGAGTGTGGTCATAAAAACACCTGATTACCAGGGAAGTTGCCAAGAATTCAATTTTTTACTAAATTTATATGGTCCCCATCTCATTAACAAGACAGGTCACTAGCTTTCCAAGATGCTTCTTAACAACTTAAGTTTATCTTCTTTCTTGACCAGAAAATACTTTTCAATGAAATACAAAGCTGCAGCACTGGAATACTTTCATTTTCTAAGAATGTACGTATCTGGGGAAATTATTGGAGATGGGGGCGGGAAGCCTTTCAGGTACATACAGCAGTCTCTATTTCTTGCCACAACTGTTAAGTGAATCATTGCAATTTTTAAGTTAGTAACACAGTTGTAAAGTGAATCTGGTTTCCCTGTGGACTTTGCTTGTCACAAGGTCGCAGTGATCATAGAACTCCAGGACACTGCAACCATCAATAATATGAACCATTTAGCATTCAAATTTTGATCACTTGACTATGAGAATGCTGCCCAGGCCATAAGTGTGAAAGGCAGTTATTTTTTTCAGAGCCTTGGACCTTTGAACGTTATAACATATAAACAAACAGTTATTAGTTGAGGACTACCTATAATGTGTATTTGTGGTAACATACAGTACATAGGCTTATCAGTAACCAGGACCAGATAATTCCATGTTTTGGGATGGGGCGGAATTAAAAGAGATGTAAATTAATGCATCATTATAAATGTGAGAATCAAGAGGTAAATTAGAACAATTGGATAAACTTTGTCATCTTATGGTTACAGTCAGGGAAAGCTCATAGTTGCCTCAATAAAAATAGGATAGATTTTAATAGATTTGAGGTTTCTGACTCAGAAGGGATTGGCATAAGAAAGCATAATGGATCTTGGAAAATTGTAAAATGATTCTAATGAAGCAAGATTTTCAACTATATTTGTTGAATGCAGCAGGAATCAGGATAGAAGAAATTCTATCCTGCTCCGAGTCTCTGGAGAAGGGCAGCATACACATCTAATAAATTATTCTCATTATCATTATCATTATTGTTAGATATTTGCCTGGGTGACCTACCCAGACAGGGTAAAAGTCAAAAGTTCAGATTTGTTTATTGCATGTTGATTGGTTGCCTTCTTTTGGTGCTTAAAATGTATCTTTGTAAAACTGCCCTGTTGCTGGGCTAGATTGTATAAATAGGAGAACGGTCATTGTATAGAGCTCTCAATACTCCATTGCTTCTTGACTGAATTGACTTCCTTGTCCTGTTAGCGAAATAAACCTTGCTTGATTCAACCTTGCTTTGAGAGTTACTGTATTACATTGGCGACGAGGAGGCCGACCCTCCGTGTGCTATCATGGCTACTCCATCGGTAGTCCAGCCACCTGAATTCTTTGACCCAGAAAGAATGACCTGGACAGCCTACATGGCGAAGTTTGATCATTATCATTATCGTTATCGTTGTCGTTGTCATTGTTGATGTTATTATTGTTATTATTATTATTGTTGTTGTTGTTGTTGTTGTTGTTGTTATTATTATTATTATTATTATTATTATTATTATGGAAACTGCAGTTTAATGTTTCCAAATGTAAAATAATGCACTTGGGGAAAAGGAATCCTCAATCTGAGTATTGTATTGGCAGTTCTGTGTTAGCAAATACTTCAGAAGAAAAGGATTTAGGGGTAGTGATTTCTGACAGTCTCAAAATGGGTGAACAGTGCAGTCAGGCAGTAGGGAAAGCAAGTAGGATGCTTGGCTGCATAGCTAGAGGTATAACAAGCAGGAAGAGGGAGATTATGATCCCGCTATATAGAATGCTGGTGAGACCACGTTTGGAATACTGTGTTCAGTTCTGGAGACCTCACCTACAAAAAGATATTGACAAAATTGAACGGGTCCAAAGACGGGCTACAAGAATGGTGGAAGGTCTTAAGCATAAAACGTATCAGGAAAGACTTCATGAACTCAATCTGTATAGTCTGGAGAGCAGAAGGAAAAGGGGGGACATGATCAAAACATTTAAATATATTAAAGGGTTAAATAAGGTCCAGGAGGGAAGTGTTTTTAATAGGAAAGTGAACACAAGAACAAGGGGACACAATCTGAAGTTAGTTGGGGGAAAGATCAAAAGCAACATGAGAAAATATTATTTTACTGAAAGAGTAGTAGATCCTTGAAACAAACTTCCAGCAGACGTGGTAGATAAATCCACAGTAACTGAATTTAAACATGCCTGGGATAAACATATATCCATCCTAAGATAAAATACAGAAAATAGTATAAGGGCAGACTAGATGGACCAGGAGGTCTTTTTCTGCCGTCAGACTTCTATGTTTCTATGTTTCTTCTATTATTATTATTATTATTATTATTATTATTATTATTATTATTATTATTATTATTATTATTATCATCATCATCATGTACAGGGGTGCGCTCCCAGCGCATTCCGGTAGGGCTGGGATTGGTAGCCCACCCCTGATGGCTGTATAGTTTTCTTGGCAAGATCTTTGGAAGTGATTTCCCAGAGGGTGAGAGAAAAATGGACTGGTTCAAAGTCACCCAGCTGGCTTTCTATTTATGGCAGGACTAAAACTCAGTCTCCTGATTTCTAACATCTCTAAAAAAAAAGATGCAGAACAGATGCTACAATACTTCTCCAAGCTAGAAATCACTAGATTTTGCAAGGCTTATCACTGATTCATCAGAACGTCATTCTGACTTCATTCCTCCACTTTATACTCTGGCTGACTTTACTCTACAAAGAAGACCTGATTTGCTCCAGAGGTCACATCCAGGCAGTCCAATGATGGCTGATTAAGAACTGTGATTGATGTAAATGTACGTTTGGGTTTACCTGCTACTACATGCTATCTCCCGTGATAGATTGAGGGCATATCTCTCTCCTACTCTGCCAAGTTTAATTTCTCTAATCTTCCTTTCACATTAACCTTGAACATCTGCTTCCTAAATTGTCTTCGCATGACGGTTAATCCAGCCTCTGGTGGAGTTTTCAAGTGTTCCTTTGTTACAATGGGCTGGATCAGTAATTTTATTCCCATGTCAAGAACATCTTTGAAAGCGACTCCTATTGATTGTGTGTGTGTGTGTGAGGGGCGGGGGGAGACAGAAACTCTACTGCAGATTTTCAGGTGACATTGGAAAGAACAGGAAGAGATAGCAGGGGCTGAAAATCACTATCTCAGGAAAGTTTTCCCAGTTAACCCAAATGATGAATCTTAAAATGAGATCAAATGCAAACTTTCCTAGTATAAAAACTGTTCTGTCGGGCTCTCTGGTAGACTCCACCCAAAAATTCACAGGTACAAATTTCATACACACACACGTTTGAAAATTCAAAACAATGTTCTTTATAATGAACATTCACTTAAACCAAGCCCTCTTTTGGTATAGCAAAGAGCAATAGTCTCCAAACAAACTGGTAATTTGTACAAGTCCCTTATCAGTTCTGTGATACTTAGCTTGCAGCTGTGAGGCAATTCACATTCCTCCTTCTTTCACAAAGTGAAACACACTTTGCTCTGGTTTAGTTTCAAAGCGGGGAAAAATCAGCACACAAAAAGTCAAAGTCAGTAAAGCAGTCACGAAACACAACGATCAGATAATCCTCCACAATGGCCAAACCCACAGACTGCTATTTACAGCAGCCTCACTAATTACCACAGCCCCACCCAACCACATGTGGCCTCATTTTCTTTGATAATAATCTCTCAGTTGTTGTTGCCTATGCATCGCTCTCCGCATGCGTGGCTGTATCATTAACTCTTGTTCTGAATCCAAGGAGGATCTAGATAATTGATCTCCTTCTGAGCTGTCTGCCACACTCTCCTCCTCCCTGTCACTCATGTCTTCTTGGTCAGAGGAGCCTTCATCAGCAGATTCCACTGGGGGCAAAACAGGCCTGCAGCATCTGGATGTCTCCCCCACATCCACAGTCCTTGGGGCAGGAGCTGGGCCAGAGCTAACCACAACTGTCCTCGCCAACTGCAGTGATTCACTTAACAAGTGTGGCAATAAATTTAGGGCTCCGTTGTGACTGTAAATCAAGGACTACCAGTGAGTTCCCTCTGTCTCCCTCCCTCCAATCATTGGATGTAAGTATGTGATTGTGCCACAGTGATATCACCCAAGCAAGGGAAACTTTTTTGGGAATTAAGAGGAAGAGAAGTTAATGAATGCTTTTGAAAAGTATTCATAACCCACATGTGGAAGTGCCCTCAAAGGGCCCTGTTGTTTCCAATGCAGTGTTTGAATTGGGTTGAGTTGAAGCTGGAGAAAGGTAATTTTCTCAGGGTCTCACAGCTAGGCTTTGGGATTTTTGGGATTGACTTTATTTATTATTTTATTTTTTATTTATTTATTTCCTCTAATACACAATGAGGGTTTTAGTAGGTATATATCAATATACACATAGTAAAATACATGATGAAGGTTATAGAGGAGATACTCATAGTAAATATATATCTAAGAAATAATAGAAAAGAAGATATAGGAATAGAATATATCAATGAAAGAATAGAAGAAGAGATATAGGAATAGAGGAAAGGTATAGGAGATATAGGAGAGCAATAGGACAGGGGACGGAAGGCACTCTAGTGCACCTTACTGACCTCTTAGGAATCTGGATAGGTCAACCGTAGATAATCTAAGGGTAAAGTGTTGGGGGTTTGGGGATGACACTATGGAGTCCGGTAATGAGTTCCAAGCTTCGACAACTCGGTTACTGAAGTCATATTTTTTACAGTCAAGTTTGGAGCGGTTAATATTAAGTTTAAATCTGTTGTGTGCTCTTGTGTTGTTGTGGTTGAAGCTGAAGTAGTCGCCGACAGGCAGGACATTGCAGCATATGATCTTGTGGGCAATACTTAGATCTTGTTTAAGGCGTCTTAATTCTAAACTTTCTAGGCCCAGGATTGAAAGTCTAGTCTCATAGGGTATTCTATTTCCAGTGGAGGAGTGAAGATTTTATTTATTATCTTTATTGAGATTGACTCTTTAAATAGTCCAGGATTGTAGCTTAAAAAGTAAAGAAATAGTCTCTTGCATTTTAAATTCTGATTCTGGAAGACTCTGAATTTTGCAAGAATTTTCTAGACATACCATTAATAATTCGGTCTCAATAAGTCATCCTTGCTCACTTGAAAGGATTTTGAAATCTTCAAGACTGTAATGTCTAGACAAAACATTCAGAGAGGCTTGCCTTTGACTTGCACGGGAGTTGAAGAGATATGTGGGGAAGAGAAAACTGATGGTTAGTCCCTCATTCAAAATTAAACTAGCATGGGTCCACTCTCTGCTTTTTGCCTGGAATAGAAAAATCCAATATAAGTTGCCCTGAACTCTCTGAGAAGAACAGGCTATAGTCTATGTCCTTGCTGAGTGCATCTCAGCAAGGACATAGAATTTCTGAGAATCCGAGTCAAGAACTGGAAAGTTTCTCAGGCCCACAATCGTCTGCGATGACCTAAGCACAGAGAAGAAAAAGAAGAAGGCGGAAATTTTGCAAGGCAGTTCAGACTCCTGATATTTTGTTACTCATCCCTGGAATTTGTCAGGAGAGCTCAAGCGAGAACACCAAAGTCTCAGGATATTTCACCATACACAACAGTTAATCTGATATCCAGGAACCCTGTGCAGGTGACCCCTTACCTGAACTAGGAAGGGTTTCTATGTTTTCCTAATCTGTTTAAAAAGTAACATATTATCTCTAAAACTCATTGAGTCATAATGAATGTACGTTGGGCTTATTTAATGAAAGATGCACTAAGGCTTTCTACTGAGTGCAGAGGTAGCTTCTGTATATTAAAGGCAGTAATGGGCTCCTAGGGTTATGGTTAGGTACGCAGAACTGGTCAAAAAAGTTTGGTCAGGTTTCCCCCCCTTTCTGAGCTTTGGGTATTTATTTATTTTATTTGTTTGTTTGTTTGTTTGTTCATTCATTCATTCATTCATTCATTCATTCGTTCATTTGATTTGTATGTCGCCCCTCTTCGTAGACTCGGGGCAGCTAACAACAATAATAAAAACAGCATATAACAAATCTAATATTTAAAATAACTAAAAAACGCTTATTAAAAATCAAACAAGCACACACACAAACATACCATGTATAAATTGTATAGGCCTAGGGGGAAAGGATATTTCAGTCCCCCCATGCCTGATGACACAGGTGGGTTTTAAGGAGCTTACGAATGTTTTTCCTATCACAGTAAATGAGTATAATTTCAAAAGAGCTGTGCGTTCATGCTTGTGTATGTACATACACATATAATTTATATAGTAAATAATGTATATTTTTGTGTGCCTGTGTGTAATATGTATGTACACATATGGCATATATACATAGAATTAAATAGCATATTTTGGATGTTCACTAATAGTAAATAGATAATGAAATTGTATCTCTTTGAGGCAAGGAGAGGCCAGGCACCCTAACCCAAACCCTTGACATGAGTGACGTCAAGTTGGCTACCTTTAAGCCAGTCACATGATCTTTAAGCCACCCCCTGGTACATGATCGTCAAGCCACTCCCACCTGGTCACATGGCTGGCAAGCCATACTCACAAAATAAGCCACGCCCACAGTGTGGTAGTAAAATTTTTGCAGCCCTTCACTGATTAAAGGGTTGAAAAAACAAAAATAAGGATAACCAGGGATATGTACATTACTACGGCAGGGGTCTCCAACCTTGCCAACTTTAAGACTTGTGGACTTCAACTCCCAGAGTTCTTTGCTGGCTCTGTTCCTTAGCAAAGTTCCTCAGCCAGCAAAGAACTCTGGGAGTTGAAGTCCACAAGTCTTAACGTTGCCAAGGTTGGAGACCCCTGCCGTAGTAGTGTACATGTCCTTGGGCTATCCTTATGCTACTTTATTTTTGTTTTTTTATATCAAAGTCTATATTGTGAAATAAATGCTAAAACAATTCTTTGTCAGATTATGATTCCAGCTTTATATTTATGATAGTTGTCTATCAACAGCTGGTATTATTAATTTTTTTTTGTCACTTATGAAGCTTGAGTCCATTCCAAGAAACAATTTGAGTAAGATCTCAGAGAAGCCCCTCCCTAATTCACACAAAGATAATTGAGGGAAGAGGAACACACTCAGACTTGCAGGATTATTTTCCTATAATTATTCCAATCAAAATACAGGTCGTCCTCGCCTCACAACCATTTATTTATTTTTATTTATTTTATTTATTAGATTTGTATGCCACCCCTCTCCGCAGACTCGGGGCGGCTCACAGCAGTGATAAAATAGTATATAATGACAAATCTAATTTTAAGTCTAAAATAACAATTTTACATTAAAAACCTAAAAAAAACCTTATATAAAAACATACACACAAACATTCCATACATAAAACTACATAGGCAAGGGGAGATGTCTCAGTTCCCCCATGCCTGACGGCAGAGGTGGGTTTTAAGAAGTTTATGAAAGGCAAGGCGGGTGGGGGCAGTCCTGATCTCCGGGGGGAGCTGGTTCCAGAGGGTTGGGGCCACCACAGAGAAGGCTCTTCCCTTGGGTCCCGCCAGCCGACATTGTTTAGTCGACGAGACCTGGAGAAGGCCAACTCTGTGGGACCTAACCGGCTGCTGGGATTCGTGACCATTCAAAGTTACAACCAGCAATTTATTTATTTATTTATTTATCCAATTTCTGGGCTGCCCAACTCCTTACAGAGTCTGGGTGGCTAACAACTATATAAAAACAGCAATAGAAAAAACAATGAAATGCATGCGAGTGTTCATGGGGTCTTTTAAATGTTTTTAGTAAATTTTCATATTTTAGATATATTAGATTTGTTATATATTGTTATATTAATGTTGTATGCCACCCTGAGTCACCTCGAGAAGGGCAGCATAGAAATATAATAAATAAATAAATAAATGAAACAATTTTAAGAGGCCTTAATTAAAACATTCATCCATTCAGCTGGGACAAGATGAAACTGTTCACCGGCTCCAGGCCTGCCGGAAAAGCCATGTTTTTATCGCCTTTCAGAAAGACCAGGAGGGTGGGGATCGTGCGGATCTCAGGGTGGAATGACAATGACATATTTTATTTATTTATTTGATTTATATACCGCCCCTCTCCGACGGATGGCTGATCAGTTTTCACAATTACAACTGCAATAACATCATTGTGGCAGTGTTATTGGTTTTCTTTTTTGGGTGTTTAATTTAGGATTTTGTTATCAAGTATTGGATGAAAAGTGAATCATTTGGTCATTATTCTTTGTTTTGTTGTTGTTAATTTTGGATAGCCATCGAAACCACTTCTCCCAAACCAATAACACTAACATAGAATCAAAAATATTGATTTCCATACACTGTCTGGGTTTAATCCTACTGATACTCATGCATAAATTCTAACAAACTAACTCCGATTTATCTTTATCTCTTACATTCACCACACACCACAAACAACAAATTGCCAAACACCAACGCCTGCTATTCTGCAGGTACTACCCTTCCCCGTCCACTACCCGTCCTTTCCCCCACCCAAATCTCACCTCTTCACATATCTACTAATAACTATAATACTTTACTAATCTCACAAAAAAAAACCCAAATTAAAAAAAAAAACACCATCATTGTGGCAGCATCCCCACAGTCATTTGGACCACTGGTGGGATTAAAATAATTTAACAAGCGGTTCACCCAGGGTTAGATTGGCTGTCATGAGGGAGGGGAAGAGGGGAAGGAAGGAAAAGAGAGAGAAAAAGAGAAAAAAGTGGAAGGAAGAGAGAAGGAAAGAAAGGAAGGGAGAGAGAGAAAGAGAGAGAGAGAGAAGATAGGAAGGGAGAGAGAGAGTGAGAGAGAGCAAGAAAGAAAGAGTGAGAGAGGAGAGAGGAAGGAAGAGAGTGAGAGAGAGTGAGAGAGAGGAAGGAAGCAAGAAAGAAAGAGAGAGGAGTGGAAGGAAGAGAGAGGGAGAGAGAAATGATAGAAAAAAGGGGAGAAAAAAAGAGAAATGAGAAAATGATTGAGGCAGAGAATGACAGGATAGAGAGAGAAACAGAGAAAGAAGTGACTCTTGATTTAAAGCATATGGTAAAAGCACTTAAATAATAACAGAGAAAACACCCCCCCAGCCCTCACCTGTTTTTATTAATAATTATGTTTTTGGATTTGCTGGTTGTTTTAGTTTTAATAGTAATAGAGTTTTGTTTTGTTTTATTATTCATTTCTTTTAATAAAAAAGAAGGGATTTATTTATTTATTTATTTATTTATTTATTCATTCATTCATTCATTCATTCATTCATTCATTCATTCATTCATTTATACTTCTATGCCGTCCAGTCCCAAGGGGACTGCCGCTCAGACACTATACTTTTCCGCCCACCCCGAAAAAAATTAGAGGGAACATTGGTCATGAGACGTGTGGTCCATACCTGTCCTCCAGCTCCACTGCACATGTAGGATAACCCTCCCGTGACGGCCAACCTGACCCTGGGGGTTGTTAAATTAGGGGGTTGTTAAATTGGGGGGGTTGTTAAATCCCCCTTCCCCCTTTATTAAAGTGGATCCTGTCCACTGTGCTGTAACTGCCATAGAGAAACAGGAAACGGACCGGCCTGCATGAGGGAAAGAGGAAAGTGGTCTTCTCCTTCCCTCACGCCGGCCATTCGGTTGCCCATTTCTCTTTTTTTATACAATAAATTTTTTATTAAGCACATACACACTACATAAAACCCAGTGCACAGTGATGCGTGCTCCCACCGCCCGACAACATTCAAAGCCCTCCACCCAAATGAGGGTGTGCATTATTTATAGCATTTTAAACCAAGAACATTACAATATTTACAAATTATAGAGTGATTCCAGTTTATTCTTTATAACTTGGTCTCAAATTCTACTAACCATATAACCTCTAACCCTGTCCTATCGTCCCATCAGTCATTGCCCATTTCTCTATTGCAATGCAGTACGGTGCCCAGGATCCACTTTAAAGTGGTGTGTGTGTATGTGTGTGTGATATTTAACATCTGGCTCACCTGAACTGGTGTGAACTGGCTGAATCCCACCACTGATTCGGACATTTGGCAACTGGCATGATGGTAGTTAGACAGTCGGTTTGATCAATCCTGCATGACTAGATTGGGAGATCAAATAATGTTCTGGAAGAAGACAATGGCAATTTACGTTTGCATTGCCACTAGGAAAATGTCATTGTTGTATCTATAATAATAGTAATAGTAATAATAATAATAATAATAATAATAATAATAATAAGAAGAAGAAGAAGAACAACAACAACAACAACAACAGAGTGGATCTTCTCCGGGTCCCGTCAACTAAGCAATGTCGCCTGGCAGGACCCAGGGGAAGAGCCTTCTCTGTGGCAGCCCCGGCCCTCTGGAACCAACTCCCCCCAGAGATTGGAACTGCCCCCACCCTCCTTGCCTTTCGTAAACAACTTAAAACCCACCTCTGCTGCCAGGCATGGGGGAATATGAGGAGAGGGGCGGCATACAAGTCCAATAAATAATAATAAATAATAATAATAATTGAGATCCTCTTTCCTCCTAGGCCTTTACAATTCTATGCATGGTATGTATGTATGTATGTTTGGTTTTTATATTAATGGATTTTTAATCATTTCTAATACCAAATTACTATTGTACACTGTTTTATTGTCGCTGTTAGCCGCCCCGAGTCTCTGGAGAGGGGCGGCATACAAATCCAATAAATAAATAAATTAATAATAATAATAATAATAATAATAATTATTATTATTATTATTATTTATTAGATTTGTATGCCGCCCCTCTTTGAAGTCAAGCCTATCTTTACCTGTCACATCACCCGTTATAACATTCTAAATTCCCCTATAAGTCTCTTTTAAATATATTTCTTTGTCACTTCCAGAATTCTTGTTTGTCTAGGATATGTCTTCCCTTTCAAAACTGACCTGTTAGCCCTTATGATTTCTTGCCATACAGTATTTCAGAAAGATTTCTAGACATTCTTTTTATATACCTAAGATCACTAGCATTCATTTCTTTGTTTTCAAATTCTGCCATCTGCTGTTGAATTGGTGAAAACACAGGGAATATCTCATTTATCAACAAATTAAACCAGCCTTCTTCAATATAGTGTGCTTCCCAACCAGGTGGTCTTACTATTATCAAGTGAAAAAGGCAAGAGGATTTTCATTATGTTAAGATTTTGCTCAAAGATGAAATTTCTAAAATTACAGAGCAACAACCAGATTTTTATCTGTGGGCATAAAAACAAAGTCATTGGTTACACGATCCACAGCATTTTAAAAAACATTTTGTGCACTAAGTATCTATTATTGCATTGGTTAGACTGCTTTATCTAATGCCAAAATTTAGATTATATTTGGGCCCTTTCAATGGAAACACGCTTATTATAAAGTCAAGTAAAAAATATCTTCCAATTAAGGTTCTTCCTTACCGCACTTTCTTTCTACGGGCAGTAGGAAAAGAGTAAGAGACAGTGGAGACCTCTCCATGATGAGGATGAGTCACATAAAGGGAAGAATATCTAGATATCTAATAAAATTCTGCCAATGACAAAGATGAATACATAATAATACTATCTTCAGCAAGCATAACTAGCGGTTGTGCTAGCTGAGGAGGTTAAGACTCTTTGCAGTGTCTAAAGTTATCTTACTAGGACCAGATTTGGGAAACCTGAACTGAACTTTTTAAAGGTACAATGAGTTTGCTATCAGGAATAGCATCACTGTTTTCATGGGGATGAAAACACCATAGGATAATTATGCTATCCTCAGAATTCCATTCTCAGTCTGAGCAGATTTCATATCAGAATCATCCTGTTAAAATATCACCAGATGCTACAATCCTGAAGGGACATGGTGGCTCAGTGGATATGATTTGTTTGTTGGATTTATATGTTGGTAATGGTTAAGTGTTAAGTGTTAATATGGTTAAGTGTTGGTAATGACCTATAAAGCCCTATATGGCATCGGACTAGAATACCTGCGGGACCGCCTTCTGCCGCATGAATCCCAGTGGCCAATCAGGTCCCACAGAATTGGCCTTCTCTGGGTCCCGTCGACTAAACGATGCCATTTGGTGAGATCAAGGGGAAGAGCCTTCTCTGTGGTGGCCCCGGTCCTCTGGAATCAACTCCCCCCCCCCTGGAGATTCGAATTGCCCCTACTCTTCCTGCCTTTCACAAGATGTTGAAGACCTATCTATGTCACCAGGCATGGGGGGAATAACTATCTCTCCCCCCCCACCTTTTTCCTGACTGTAATACATGAGAATGGTATGATTGTGCAGTAACGATTGTTTTTTAATATTTATGGGTTTTAAATTTCGTTTTTTATCTAATATTGGATTTGTACTCTCTGTATTGTACTGTTGTTGTTGTGAGCTGCCCCGAGTCTTCGAAGAGGGGCGGCATACAAATCCAATAAATCTTAATCTTATATGCCACCCTTCTCCGAGGACTTGGGGCAGCTTACAATATAAGATGCTGAACCTGTCTATCAAAAGGTCAGCAGTTCGGTTTGAAAGAGAGAGGAGAGGGAGAGAGAGAAATGTGAGAAAAAAGGGGAGAAAAAAAGAGAAATGAGAAAATGATTGAGGCAGAGAATGACACGAAAGAGAGAGAAACAAAAGGGAGAAGTGACTCTTGATTTAAAGCATGTGATAAAAAGCACACAAAGAATAAGAGAGAAAAAAACCCCAGCCCTCACCTGTTTTTGGAAATGGTTCAAGAGTGTGTCTACACACACACATAAGGGGGGGGGCAATATGTATAATATGTACTGTCTTAGAGTGTCATTTTGGTTGGTGGTGTGCCCCAGGATTTTGTAAATGTAAAAAATGTGCTGCAGTGTTTCCCAATTTTAGCTACTTGAAGATATTTGGACTGACATCTGCCTTTGAAAATACTTCCTAGTCCTAATCTTTCTGTTCCCTTTTGTTACCCCAGTAAGTTCTCAATGTGATCTGTCTAGAGCTTATTCAGCTCTGACTTCCACATGGTTCTAAACCAGTGTTCCCCAACCTTGGCAATTTGAAGATATTTGGACTTCAACTCCCAGAATTCCCCAGCCAGCATTCGCTGGCTGGGGAATTCTGGGAGTTGAAGTCCAGATATCTTCAAGTGGCCAAGATTGGGAAACACTGCTCTAGAGTAGGGAATGACTAGCACACATGTGTGAGGGGAACCTTTACCTTTTACAGTCCTACTGTATTCTTCGATAGTGTTAATTAAGGAAAGGAGAAGGGTGACAAATGGTTATAAAAAGTAGCTCACAACTTACTTTATAGATCCTCCTGCATCATCTCCAAAACCTTGACAGCCATTATGTAGACAACCCATTTAATGGGTGTTTTGTTTTAACTTACTTTGTCACGCTTCCTTAACAGTGTTGCATTTTCCTGTTTCTTCCTCCATCAGAGCAAAGTTTTTCAATTAAATCTTAAATCTAATCCTGAAAAGAGAGAGTGCCAGACAATCTTTTTCATTCCATAATGCCCAAACCTGATCTATCACTATTTTTTTCAAGACTTTATATAAAAAGGCGCATTTGCAGCTGGCCCACAATTGTTATAATTTGCCAGAACCATAGTTTTCCTTGAGACTAGACCATATATTTAATTCAGGGTGAGGAACTCTAATCCTTTAATACTTTCAGTTAGTGTGGCTAAATAATAACTAACTAATAAGGGATAATGGGGGTTGTGTCTCAGCAACATCTAGAGGGCTACGGTTTTCCCATCCCTGGTTTAGAGAAAGTCATAAGTCTGGTTTCAGCAGAAATTAAATGAAATCAGCCAGCTCAGGTTAACCAAAAAAAAAGACCAGAGATTTACTGCCTCTAGCATTCAGGTGTGTTGGCAAATCAAAAGACAAAACAAAACAAACAAAAAGCAACCAACCACCCTTGTTTATCCTTGAGTGTAAATGCCAATAAAGTTCATATATCTGATTTTGAAAAGAGTATTTTTCCCAATTGAAGGAGAAGTGCATGAATTGCCAATTTTTTTTTCTAATGCACTTGACACTTCTATATCCAGAAACTTTGTGGTTGATTCTATAATCCAGTGTTAAGCTTCATATTTAGAAAACAAAACCTCCTGTACTACTTTAGAATACAGCAGTTTTAGTCTACTAGATAAAATTGGAATGGGGTAAAAATATTTTAAGTAGAATTTTTTTCCCCCAGTGGGGAAGTTATTACATAACCACTTGTTCTTCGCTTAAACTCACTGTCTTTCAAGGCAGCTTTTGGGTTAAAAAAAACATTGAGATGCCTTTGCATGCCCTGGGGTCTATCTCCTTTCAGCTTAGCCAGTTAAAATCTAACACAGGTAATAAGGTGTTATTGCATAGATAAATCTCTGTTGCCAATCTGTGAATGCATATTGTCACTTACTTTTCTCCATTCACTACACAGTTCTATGTACTCCTGTATCATGCTATTAAGATTTTCTGAATGGCTTGCTTTCTTATACATTTTCTTCTCCAGTTAGAGGGAGGAGACCTGTTTTATAACTTTACAATACATTATCTTTGCCGGTAATTACCCCTTGGGGCCATTTCAGCAGTCCTGTGTTAGACTAGGAGGCACTTTACTAATTAACACAGCAGGGCCCTCGTTTTTTTGCTCCTTTCTTCCTGTGGGAATTGCTATTATGTTCCCGCTTAGGAGTTATTAGGTGCAGGAAAGAGTGGCCGAATGCATTATTGATCAACGTTTGTTCAAACCAAATCCTCAGAGGAATGCTTGAACATGCTGGGTATGTTTAGCCTGCAGGTTAAGGAGACACACGATAGAGCAGGGATGGTGAACCTTTTTTAGTTCGAGCGCCAAAAGGGGGTGTGGGCACGTACTAGAACATGACCACATCGTTTCCTCCACCTCCACATGCGCACCCCTCCCCCACACTCGGCCCCCTGTGCATGTACACAACCCCCACCCCAAGCTTGCACACAGGATTCATTGAAGCCTGGGACGGTGCAAAAAATGGCCCAACGTTTTTGTATGTATAGAGTGCTGTATAGAGTGCTGGTGGGGCCACATTTGGAATACTGTGTTCAGTTCTGGAGAGCTCACCTACAAGAAGATATTGATACAATTGAACTGGTGCAAAGACGGGCTACAAAAACGGTGGAAGGTCTTAAGCATAAAACTTATCAGGAAAGACTTAATGAACTCAATCTGAATAGTCAGGAAGACAGAAGGGAAAGGGGAGGGATTGATCGAAACATTTAAATGTGTTAAAGGGTTAAATAAGGTTCGGGAGGGAAGTGCTTTTAATAGGAAAGTTAACACAAGGACAAAAGGGCACAATCTGAGGTTAGTTGGGGGAAAGATCAGAAGTAACGTGAGAAAATATTATTTTACTGAAAGAGTAGTAGATGCTTGGAACAAACTTATAGCAGATGTGGTTGGTAAATCCACAGGAGCTGAATTTAAACATGCCTGGGATAAACATATATCCATCCTAAGATAAAATACAGGAAATAGTATAAGGGCAGACTAGATGGACCATGAGGTCTTTTTCTGCTGTCAATCTTCTACGTTTCTATGTTTCTAACAGGCAAACTGGAAGTTCAGGAAAAAGGAGTTCAGGCAAACTCATTGTGCTGTTTTCTCACTCTGGAGGCTTTCAGGGAAGCTTCCCTGAAGCTTATGGAGGGTGAAACGGCCTTCCCAGTGCACAAATGCAATCTGGAGCTGACATAGGGCAACGCCTCGTGTGTGCCACCTGTGACATGCCATAGGTTCCCCATCGCTGCGATAGCGGCAAAGAACTATCCTGTAGAAAAGAAATAGCAATAGCACTTAGACTTATAAACTGCTCCACAAATGCTTTACAGCCCTCTCTAAGCGGTTTACATAGAGTAAGCATATTGCCCCCAACAATCTGGGTCCTCATTTTACCGAGCTTGGAAGGATGGAAGGATGAGTAAACCTTGAGCCTATTGAGATTCGATCTGCCAAACTGTTGGCAACCGGTGATCAGCAGAAGTAGCTTGCAGTACTGCACTCTAACCACTGCGCCACCGAAGTTCCAAGTCCTCATGTTCCTACCCAAAGCCTGGAATCCTTTCCAAAAGTTATTGCTGATTTACAAAAAAGAATGACAAAAGGTAAAAATAATTGAATACCTAAGAGGAAATAATTAGTTGTATTAATTTAATTGTTTTGACCTGACCCAACTTTTTAGTGCTAACCTGCTTAAACCCTTATGTGGCAATCGAGGTAAAACGCCAAAGATTATGTATTTCTTCAGAGAGTTGTAAAATGCAATAGGAAAGTTCTCCAGAATACATAGTTTATTTTTTTCCCATGATAGACCAGCTGCATTGTCAACTCATGAAAGGAAACAAGGTTCTTTCATAAGACATTGAAGTCCAGGGAATGAAGAAAAAGTTTAAAATGCAAATGATTTTAGTTCCCCGTCCAAATATTTAACTGTTTTTATGGGGAGATGGCCAGGTCTCTGTTGGACAAGGGCGGTTTCTTTATCACTCTGCTGACCTAAAGGGAAGAAGCATCAGAAAGAAGACAATCTGAGCTGAAATCAAAGTTGACGGACTTTATGACCATGATGGCAAACCTATGCCCAAAGTGGCATGCAAACCCATGTCACCTGGCATGAGCAACATTGCCTATTTGTCTTCTGGGTTTCTGGCATGCATGCACGTACGACAATCTGCTGTCATTCACACATGTCCAGTCAACGAAGCAATGGATGTGATGTGCCAGTGCCTGGAGGCTGTTGGGGTCTGGATGGGTGTCAACAGACTCAAACTCAACCCTGATAAGACGGAGTGGCTGTGGGTTTTGCCTCCCAGGGACAATTCCATCTGTCCGTCCATCACCCTGGGGAGGGGGGAACACTGACGCCCTCAGAGAGGGTCCGCAACTTGGGCGTCCTTCTCGATCCACAGCTCACATTGGAGAAACATCTTTCAGCTGTGGCGAGGGGGATGTTTGCCCAGGTTCGCCTGGTGCACCAGTTGCGGCCCTATTTGGACCGGGAGTCATTGCTCACAGTCACTCATGCCCTCATCACCTCGAGGCTCGACTACTGTAACGCTCTCTACATGGGGCTACCTTTGAAAAGTGTTCGGAAACTTCACATCGTGCAGAGTGCAGCTGCGAGAGCAATCATGGGCTTTCCCAAATATGCCCATGTTACACCAACACTCCGCAGTCTGCATTGGTTGCCGATCAGTTTCCGGTCACAATTCAAAGTGTTGATTATGACCTATAAAGCCCTTCATGGCATCGGACCAGAATACATACGGGTCCGTCTTCTGCCGCGCAAATCCCAGCAACCGATTAGGTCCCACAGAGTTGGCCTTCTCGAGGTCCCGTCGACTAAACAATGTCGTCTGGTGGGACCCAGGGGAAGAGCCTTCTCTGTGGCGGCCCCGACCCTCTGGAACCAGCTCCCCCCGGAGATCAGAATTGCCCCCACCCTCCTTGCCTTTCATAAGCTCCTTAAAACCCACCTCTGTCGTCAGGCGTGGGGGAACTGAGCTACCCTTTTCCCCCTAGGCCTATACAATTTATGCATGGTATGTCTGTGTGTATGTTTGGTTTTTAAATAAGGGTTTTTAATTATTTTAAACATTAGATTTGTTATAGGCTGTTTACTACTGTTGTTAGCCGCCCCGAGTCTACGGAGAGGGGCAGCATACAAATCAAATAAATGAATGAGTGAGTGAGTGAGTAAGTAAGTAAGTAAGTACGTTAGTAAGTAAGTAAGTGAATGAATGAATGAATGAATAAATAAATAAATAAAGCAGCAGTGCCAAAAATCAGTGTGCATATGTACATGAGCCAGCTGATTGTTGGATGCACATGCTCACCAAAAACCAGCAGTTCGGCTTTTCCAGAGCGTGATCCCTTCATGCATGTGGCAGTGCAGAAAACCAGCCTGCGCATGAGTGCCAGCCAGCTGATTGTTGGGCATGCATGCATGCTAGAACCTGGAATTTTGACTTTTTCGGAGCGTGGCCGCAATGAACATGCATGCACACACATGATGTTTCCATGCGACCTTTTCGGCACTCATTGCCAAAAAGGTTCGCCACCACTGCTTTACGCGGTGTCTGTTTTGAAGTTCAGACTAAATATCTAGCAGCTAATAATGAAAAGGAAGCAACTTTCAAAGTAGTAGCTGTGAAGCTTCATGAAATCCATCTTTCTTTAGCTATCATTCTTTCAGAGCCCTTCTTACCAAAGAGATGCGTTTCACTTGTCAAATAATATTGCAAAGTCTAAAAAAGGTTTGAGTATGATCATCGCTCAGGAGATGAAATATCACCTGTGTTCAAAATTTCATGTTCCACTGATAAAATCTGCTTCAGACTGATTGGCAGGACATTAAAAGAAAACTCGCACGACTCCGGGCTCAACCTGTCCTGATGAAAAGACGTTAAAGATAAGAGGTGATAAACCAACACTAAGCTGATACTTACTGCGGAGGGGAAATAAGCCCTTTGGTTTGATGTTGCTCCAAATGAAATAATTCCGTCAAAGGTTCTTCTTTTCCTTTCTGAGTTTTCAACCCTAGTCTTTAGGGTTACCCTAAAGCAGAGAGGGCTCCAGACAGTCTCATGCTGGGATAGCTGTACCTTGGCAAGTTTACCTTGAATTGACACCATCTGTAATTTCCAAGCACACAGATGTTTAGGTTTAAGAGAAGGCCCTCTGATTGTTACTGACGGTTTTGAACAATCCAACCGCATATTTCTAGCATAACTCCTGTAATTCTGATTCTCTCCGCTAGCAATGCATAGACGAGGAAAAAAGAGATGGCTATGGGAGAAGGATAGTATTGGGGCAGCTTACCTTGACACAATGGTGAAATGCAACTCCCAAGTATCATAACCAATGGTGAAGATTGTATGGCACTGTAATTTAGCAACTTCCGTAGGCACATCCCCACTATAGATCAAAGAAAGATAAACGCAAGTTTCGTGGACTAGGAAGATTAGGATTATTACATTTCTGCACTGCCTGACTCCTCTTTCTTTAAACCCACTTCAATCAAGGAAGTTCGCTGGATAACTTTTGGCCAGTCGCCATCACTCAGCACAACTTACTGCACATCATTATTACTGTAAGCAGAGGTGGGTTTCAGCAGGTTCTGACTAGTTCTGGAGAACCGGTAGCAGAAATTTTGAGTAGTTCGGAGAATCAGTAAATACCATTTCTGACTGGCCATCTATTCTCTGCCTCCCGAGTACCAGCTAATCGGGAGGAAATGGGAATTATGCAGTAACCTTCCCCCGGAGTGGGATAGAATGGAGATTTTTACAGTATCCTTTCCCTGCCACGCCCACCAAACCAAGCCACGCCCACAGAGGTGGTAGTAAAACATTTGGAATCCCACCACTGACTGTAAGGAAATGCTTAAGAAGTGGATAAATGTTGCTCCTGGAGGAAAGATTGAGCATGATATCTGAAAAAGCAATAAACATTAAAGAAAAACAAACATTGGAAAGCACTATAGCATCTTGGGCCATTATTTTTTCACAGATGACAAATGATCTTGGATTTTTTTTTTAATGCTTGTAAGACTGCATGGATATGGTTTTATGGTTAGAACAAGAGTGCTGGCCTAACATGGCACATTCTAGTTGATGTTTGCTGCACTTCAATGTATACTTGGCATGCTGGAGCAATTAGGAGAATTTGCACCCATTTCACTCATTCCTTTTGTCACACACCATGCAGTACTTCTTTCCATTTTATTGACAGATATTTTGCTATCTTTACCTCGCAAGGAAAGGATCTAGTAAATCAAACTTAGACACAAGATGGTATTTTTCTAAGCGATGACAAGGATTCTTCTTTTGAAAAAGGGTGAATATTTTTCATCTCTGCTCTAAGTTGAAGAAGCAGTTGCAGGTAAACATGATGCCCCAAGCTGGTGCAATTGCATCCGGTAGCAGACTTGGAAGTACCCCACCGTAGCTGTATCTTAGGCCTGCATCAAACATCTGCAAAAACACTAGCAAAATTAGCTTTGTATTGCATGCATACATATATTTTAAATGTTTTCCGTTGCCCTCATCAGCATCTCAGGAAAGAAAAAATAAATTGTGCCTATTAACATTTGGTGGTGCAGGTTTGCTTATAAAACACTTTGAAGATAATCAGACTCAGAAAGACGCAGACAACAAGTGTACGAATTGAAAGATATGAAATAATCCTTAGACTAAATCTGATTTGGGAATTATTTTACAATTCAAAAGATATAATACCTAGCACTCTGGAATGCATGTTCACAAAGGGAAAATTTATGCTTATTAATTTAGGAAAGCTTTCCCTTACTCGCTCTTTTTAAGCCTCTGGAAAAAGATTTTTTTTAAATAAGATCATATGTTCAGCAGTGGAAGTTCAAAGACTTTATAGCTGCAGAGGGAGGAATATAAATTGAAGAAAGTGGAAGATGGTAATAATACTGTTCGTTCTGCTAGCACTGCAGATCAATTTATTTTCATGTGCACAAAGTAATTACATCTGGCTTTTATTTTAGTACCCCTTCCTGTAGCATTGACTCTTGTTATTCTCAAAGTACACTTTTAACACAAATATAATCCTAAACTGCAGTTAAGTATGCCTTCCTGTAATCATCTCCCTATGTATTTCTTTTGTCTCCATGTTATTGTTCCATTGTTCATCTTTTCTTCCATCTATCTTTTTAAAATCTGTTTGCAGAGACAAGGTTCTGTTTGCATTTTATATAGATATTGCTTTATGATGTCCTGATGCTTGGTGGACATAATATATCTTAGAGTACCACTTCCAAATTAAAAAAAAATCCGATCCTTATATAATAAAAAGAGCCCTTTGCTTTTATAGGTTGTATAGCCAGTGATGATATTTCTTTTTGTGAATTTTATTCATGCTTCATTGTCAACTAATATAAGATCTCTCTTTAGAACAGAAATAGAGACCAACCAACTCTAGTTCATTAATTCTAGGTCCGTGATGGCGAACCTATGGCACGTGGAGCCATATCTAAGGGCACATAAGGCAATGCCCTATGTCGGCTCCAGCAGGCATTTGTGTGCTGGCCAGCTGGTTTTCAGCCTTCTGGAGGGTGGGGGTAAGACATTTTCACCCTCCCCAGGCTTCAGGAGAGCTTCTGGAGCTTGTGGATGGTGAAAAAAGGACCCAACAGCCAGCTGGAAGTTCAGAACCTAACTTCTGGTAGGCCCATTTGGGCCAGGGGTGGGCAGCAGGCAGGACAGCATGGAACGCAGTTCCACCGGCGGAAATGAAGATATGTGCACAGCTCCAGCTGATCGGTGGCCGTCACTTCCTGGATTAGTGGTCTTGGCTCGGCTCTCCTTTTTCCCCCTGCTGCTGCTGCGTCTGCGCTCCTTACTTTTTTCCTCTTTCCTCCTTCCTGGCCTCGGACGAGCTTCCCTCTCTCTTGCCTGGCTCCCCTCCAATCTCACATGGCCACCTCCTGTCTAAGGTGCAAGCAGAAGACGTGGGTGGAAGTGGTGCTGGCAGCATTTATATTTCTGGCAGCACCCGTTCACCTAGCTACCCAGCCAGAGGCGGTGTGTGTGTGTGACCCAAGAAGGAGAGTGTGGGAAACGCGAAGCAAATTGTCACCCCAGCGAGCAACACTGGTAAGGTTGTAAGTTGAGGACTTAACAGTTCACTTGAACAATGATGATCGTTCCAGCCATTCCCACCTGATCAAATGGCCAACAAGGTACTCCTATCCAGTCACATGACCATTAAGCCACACCCACAAAATAAGCCACATCCACACTGTGGCAGTAAATATTTTGGCTGCCCATTATTTCATTGGGCCTGTTTTTTGCTATCCACAGCCTCCGGAGGCTTTCCTGAAGCCTGGAGAGGGAGAAAAACAGCACAATGGGCCTACCGGAAGTCCAGAGGCTTCAGTGAGGCCTATGCACATGAAGGGGGCAGCACGGGGGAAAGTTGTGCATGCATGTGTGGGCTGAGGGCATTGCATTATGGGTGTGGACGCGCACATGCTCTTTTGGCACCCGAGCAAAAAACGGTTTGCCATCCCTGTTCCAGGTGATCCCTTTATGGATTCCAGGAGGGCATAAAACCTGAAAATTATATTTTATTGATACCAGAAATGTGAAGCCCTTTATTTATAAAGGTTCAGATTTCAAATGTGTCATGGGTTGCAAGGTACTGCATTGAAGCTATTGAAGGACAAGGAATGAATTGGGTGAGTCAAGAACCTGTAATTTGGGGGCTATCAATATTAGGTCACCCACCCTAGCTAAATATCTGTTGATTCAGAAAAGCGGGAACAAAATCAACACTATAAAGTATGTTTGCATGCACTTGCTTGTGAGAGAGAGGAGGGAAGGAGAGGATGGGAGGGAACACACACACACACACAGAGAGAGAGAGAGAGAGAGAGAGAGAGAGAGAGAGAGAGAGAGAGAGACTGCCACACTGTTGTGTGGAGAAATAGGAATTTCAGTTGTGCCAATACCTGACATATAGTGTAGACGTCCGCACCTCATGGGTCATGGCCCAGTACCAGGCCATAGCCTGTTTGAAACTAGGCCACGGAAGCATGAGCAGACCACTGCTCACACAAATAGAGCTGTGTGTGCATACTCACCCACTGTTCACACGGAACCATTTCTGCTTCTAACAGTCCGCAAAACTAAAAAAGATGGGGACCGCTAATGTAGTGAAACCCAGAGAAGACATAAATGCTATTAAAAATTGCATATTTTTAGATGCCGCCGGCTGGAAATCCCAGCTGAGGATATCCTTCTAAGGTATACTATATAAATTTGTTGCTTAGTTGGTGCTCTTACCCAGATTTTGTGCCAAATTTGTATTATAGAGATTCTATAAAAGCACAATGGGACTATGTAGCATAATCAAGAATTGATTTAAAAGAGATAAGAGGATAATGTGGCATAATAAAAAAAAAGATAATGTAAATGAAGAAAAAGGCTTTCTCCTGTGTCCCAAAAGAGGACACATAATTCCTTTAGAGTTACATAATTCCTTTAGAGTTATAACTTTCTGTTTCTAGAATGTGCATTAAGAAGACCAATGTGATGTTTTAAATTTGTTCTTGCCCGTCATGTTGTCTTTTTCAGTCTTATACACCATTGATTTTTAAAAAAGTTTAAAGGGTATTAAAATGTTTTCACAATAAAGTAACGATAGTCACTCCCAATCGGTATGACTTAGAAAGGCATTTTTATAAGCAACAGATGTGACACAGGGTGGAGATCTAAAATTTATAATATCTTGGTGGTAGTAAACAGCTGATTTCATCTGACCTAGAAATCTAAGCTGGTGGGGCCAATTAAGTATCTAGATGGGAGAAAGCCAGGAAATCCCAAGGCTATAGGTTAGACTAAGAAGTCAAAACAGACTTTCCACAAGACTTTCTAGTAACAAGCCTCTTCTATTTTATTGCCAAGAATACAACATGAATGTTGAACTTGACTTCAAAGAGGCGTTACATTTGCTTTTCTCAATGCACCACTAATAGATGACTCTATCGATGAGCATCACCAAGTGGACAACACTGAAATCAAACTGATTTTCTCTGCAAGCAATGATGAATAAACTTTTTTTTTCAATCAGCAAAAACTGAAAAAGCCAGGTGCTGATGGTGAACTCAGATCATAAATTCTTTCTTGCAAAATTATAACATCAAAGAAGAATACAGTGTTCCCTCGATTTTCGCGGGGATGCGTTCCGAGACCACCCACGAACGTTGAATTTCCGCGAAGTAGAGATGCTGAAGTAAATACACCATTTTGGGCTATGGACAGTATCACAAGCCATCCCTTAACACTTTAAACCTCTAAATTATCATTTCCCATTCCCTTAACAACCATTTACTCACCATTATTACTGGTACTCACCATTGAATAAGACACTTAATGATGCTGATATTTATAAACATAATTATTTATTAACAATAATAATTATTTTTTATTTATTTTCAAAAATTATTAGTTTGGTGATGACATATGACGTCATCGGGTGGGAAAAACCATGGTATAGAAAAAACCCCGCAAAGTATTTTTTAATTAATATTTTTTGAAAAACTGTGGTATAGGCCATTCGCGAAGTTTGAACCCGCAAAAATCGAGGGAATACTGTACTGTATAAATGAAACTAGCAGACTAACAGGACACGGCCTCGTTTTATAATTCAGTGAAGGTGAAGAATAGAATTTATTTACGTATTTATTTATTTATTTATTGGATTTCTATGCTGCCCCTCTCCGAGGACTTGGGGCAGCTCACAACATATAAAATATACAATACAAAATATCTTAATCCAATTAACTAATTAAAAATCTAAAATGGATTAGATCAGATAAATAGTATGCCTGAAGAACTCTGGATTGAAAAATGGCCATGATAAACACCAAGAAAGCAAAGTTCTAATGGGGAGAGAATATAGACATGGTATGAATATCAAAAGCACTGAACAAAACTATTCCTTAATCCTTTAAGAAAGAAAGAAAATTACAAATTTAAGAGTTTTAAAAAAATGTTTTGGGGAATATACAGCAAAAACAGTTCTGATGTTAATTTTAGAAAGTTTTAAATGTTTATATAGGTTTAGTTAGATTTGAATTAAAACTTTGATGTTAATTAAAAATTCTTCTCATGGGATACTTTTTATGTTTACATTTAAATAACTGACAAACTTTGAAAGTTCATCACTAGAGGGCACCAGAAGAAAATGAATGCATCAATGGATCAATAGAGATTTATCTATGGTTCTGAGGCACAAAATATAATTAGAAAGCTAAATGCCATATTAGGTAAACTGGATGCTGTTATGGGAGAGAAACAAAATTTTAACAAATAAAGCTGAAATTGACCTAAATCTGAACTTAAAAATAAATAAGCATATAGAAAAATATGAAACACAAAAAGATGAACTTTTGGTTATAAAAGTCAAATTGGCTGATGTTTTAACAATTTAAAGAGATATACAAACAGGGGTGGGCTACTGCCCAGATGGGGGGACAGACAGTGGGGTAGGAAACATGGAGCTCCGCCCCAGAGCACCCAATTTGCACTGAAAGATGTTTAAAGAAAATGCAGGGTGTCCTGCATAAGCCACACCCACAGTGTGGTAGTAAAAATTTTGGTAGCCCTTCACTGTATACAAATATACAAATTGTAAACCAGAAGACTGATGAGAATAACTTTCTATTTGCAAACAGATTTGATAAAGCTTTTTAATGATTTGGGGAAAAGAGACCATGAAAATAGGAAAAGTGACATGGATAACCTCTCCATAATGGATCTAAAAAAAGGGCTTTTTAAAGTTGCTAAAGATTTTGTGGGAGAAAACAAAAATAGCATAAAAAGAAAAGTGTGGCTACTATCTGAGGAGACTAGATTGTTCTGAGAAAGGGGGAAAATACTATATTTCTCAGCTTTCATCTGACCGAAGGAGCCAGCTCCACCATTGGCTCCATCCAGTGTTGGTTCTTTGTAGCTTTCCATAGGTCTACTCTACTTTCAAATTATTCAGAGATTTCTCTTGACTGTAGGAAGCTTTTCCTGGATTTTATCCTATGCCGAGATGATTGTAGGGAACAGAGAGGGTGCTGTCTAGATAGTGATGATTTAAGTCTCTCTGTGTATGCTGCTGTTTCTCTGCAACAGCAAGCGGCGAGATGCTGGCTAGGTGGTAGATCTTACCTAGAGGGATAGGTTTAACTCATCCAGTAATAATTCTGCTAGTTTCATTCAGAGCAACATCTACATTCCCAGCATGTACTGATGTATACCAGACTAGGCAGGCATATTTACAACTGTTGAGTAGCAAAGAGCTAGAACATTTGTCTTAAGGATCCTTGGTTTGGCATCCTAGGTAGAGCTCACTAATTTCCCGAGGATATTATTTCATCCACTGACTTTCAGTTTAGTGTTGGTACTGTGCTGCTTAGGGCCCCTGTGTACACTCCAGAGTGACCCTTAAATATTTAGGGCTGTGGCAATGCTCCAATAATTCTCTTCCCATATAATATGCAGCTTCCTAGCAGCCTGCTTATTATGAAGATGGAAGGCACAGACCTGAGTTCTTGCTGGATTTGGTCTTAACTGGGTTTTACAATAGTATCAATCCAGCTCTATCAGGATTTCAGCTAAACATTGTTAAACCCAGTACTGTACCAGTACGGTAGAGCAGTGTTCCCAATCGTGGCAACTTGATGATATCTGGACTTCAACTCCCAGAATTCCCCAGACAGCATTCGCTGGCTGGGGAATTCTGGGAGTTGAAGTCCAAATATCTTCAAGTTGCCAAGGTTGGAAAATACTGGGGTAGAGGATGGTGCACCGGTAGTGAATGGTGTTCATGCACATGCACAGAAGTTAATTCATGCGCAGAAGCAAAATCTGGCGAGGGAACGTGCGCGTGCGAGATTTTGGCAATTTCTTGCTTCTGCGCATGCGCGGAAGGAAAAAACTGTTGAAATCTCACACGTATGAGATTTCCTGCACATACGCAGAAGCAAAAACACACTGGGACGCACACATGTGCACGCAAGAGAACCGATGCTGCGCGCACAAACCAGTAGTGGCAGTAATAGCAATCCGCCCCTGGTTCAACCTCTTCAAATGTTTTCCCTGAACATCCATTATTTGATCATCAACATACATGTACAAATTGTCCTTGACTTACAACAGTTCATTTAGTGGCTGTTTGAAGTCATGTCACTGAAGAAAAAGTGATTTATGACTGTTTTTCACATCTACAATCGTTGTATCTCCCGAGGGTCATGTGATCAAAATCCAGATTGGCAATTGACTCATATTTATGGCGGTTGCAATATCCCTGGAGTCATGTGATCACCTTTTGCGACCTTCTGAGAAGCAAAATCAACAGCGAAACCAGATTCACTTAAAAACTAAATTACTAATTTATCAATTGCAGTGATGGTTTCCAATTGTGGTTATAAGTCAAGGTTTTGCCACAGCTTCCAGATCAGTGTGAAATGGGTTGCAATTTATTTCAAAGCATCATGTTTGGAAACTCAGTCCCATGATACATAGCCATAAAAAAATATTTGTTTTGGCCTTGCTGCCATTTGATTTAAAACGGCACATCAAATCCTCTGTCAACACAACTGGAATTATGCTGTAATAAAAATAAAACGAAGTAAAATTTTATTTAATTTGACTTCTATGCCGCCCAATCCCAAAGGACTCAGGGCGGCTTACAACAATAAAAGAATTACTGCATGATGTTCTTACTGCAATGGGAATTCAATTATTGTTCACAATATGTCCTTGTTTAATAGTACAGTGATCCCTCGATTATCGCGAGGGTTCCGTTCCAAGACCCCTCGCGATAATCGATTTTTTGCGATATAGTGGTGCGGAAGTAAAAACACCATCTGCGCATGCGCGTCCTTTTTTTCCCATGGCCGCGCATGCGCAGATGGTGTTTTTACTTCCGCACCTGGGAAGACCCAGGGAAGGTTCCTTCCGCCGCCCAGCAGCTGATCTGCTCGGCAGCGCCGCAGCAGTGAGGAGCCGAAGATCGGGGTTTCCCCTTTGCGTGGGCGGCGGGGAAGACCCAGGGAAGGTTCCTTCGGCCGCCCAGCAGCTGATCTGCTCGGCAGCGCCGCAGCAGCGAGGAGCCGAAGATCCGGGTTTCCCCGCCGCCCACGCAAAGGGGAAACCCGGATCTTCAGCTCCTCGCTGCTGCGGCGCTGCCGAGCAGATCAGCTGCTGGGCGGCCGAAGGAACCTTCCCTGGGTCTTCCCCGCCGCCCATGCGCCGCTCGAGAACAAGAGGGGGAGAGATAGAGAAAGAGAGAGAAGGAAAGAAAGAGATGAGAGAGGGAGGAAGAGAGTGTGAGAGAGGAAGAAGCAAGATAGAGAAAGAGAGAGAGAAAGAAAGATGAGAAAGGAAGAGAGTGACGTCATCGGGTGGGAAAATATTTTTAATTAATATTTTTTGAAAAATCGCGATATAGCGTTTCGCGAAGATCGAGATCGCGAAAATCGAGGGATCACTGTAGGAGCTTAATTTTAAGAAACACAAAATTCAAAAGGATTCTAGATCATCCCATTGGCATCGCTAGGGTTATTTCAAACCCAAAACAAACTGATTTGAAGGCAGAACACCTCACTTGGTATATAAAACAGCTGTTTTGGGTGCAGGGGCATTCCACTCTTGAAACAGAATGTTTTGAATTCCAATCGTTTCCAAAGACTACGCACACCAATATCTGTATCTTTATGCTGACAAGTTGTAGACTTTCACAGTGATCACATGTAAGTGAAAGTGCTAAAAGCACATTGGGACCAAGCCTCAATGCAAGAAGTCAGAGATTGAAATCTCTCTGACAACAACATCATCATTTGACAAGTTAAATTGTATACTGTTCTTATTTCACAATACCCATTATCCATACATTATAACAGAGAAACTTTTACAGCCAATGACTATACAGTGGAACCCCGACATAAGAGCTGCTCTACTTAAGAGCAACTCGAGATAAGAGCTGGGAGGGGAGAGATATTTTTGTTCTACTTACAAGCCCAAATTTGAGATACAAGCGCCAAGGAGCTGTCTCCTGAAGCCGAACGCTAACTTCCGCGTTCGGCTTCAGGAGACAGCTGCGAAGCGGCGCGCGTGTTTTAAAAGGTTGCAGCCGGCCTGGGGGGCTCGGGGAGGTGCTTGCAGCTTTCTTTCTTGCTCTTTTTCTTTCTCTCTTTTACCTTCCCTTCCTCTATTTCTTCTTTTCTTTCTCCTTCCCACCTTCTTCCCTCCCTCCCTCCCTTCACTCATTCCTCTCTTACTCTCCCCTTTCATAAGTTTCCTTGCTTCCTTCCTCTGTTCCTGTCCCTTCCCCCTTTCTTTCTTTCTTTCTTTCTTTCTTTCTTTCTTTCTTTCTTGCTTTCTTTCTTGCTCTTTTTCTTTCTCTCTTTTACCTTCCCTTCCTCTATTTCTTCTTTTCTTTCTCCTTCCCACCTTCTTCCCTCCCTCCCTCCCTTCACTCATTCCTCTCTTACTCTCCCCTTTCATAAGTTTCCTTGCTTCCTTCCTCTGTTCCTGTCCCTTCCCTCTTTCCTTCCTTCCCACCCTCCGTCCATTCATTCACCCATTCCTCTCTTGATCGCTTAAAGCCGGTCCCTGGTGCAAAAAGGGTTGGGGACCTCTGTCCTACAGGATTGGGTGGCAGAGAAGTTGAACATATGTAAATTTAAAAGTTTAAGAAAGTTTACAAGTTAAGTGAAAGAAACTTCATTATTCATTTATATGTACATGTACATTTCTTCATTAAAAACATGTCTTTCTGCATAATTTAGACTAACTTTGTGAGTTTTTTGAGGGCTGGAACCAATTAAAATTATTTACATTAATTCCTATGGGGAAAAGTCGTTCGAGATAAGAGCTGCTCGACTTAAGAGCCCAGGTCCGGAACGAATTAAACTCGTATCTCGAGGTACCACTGTACTTTTAAAGAGTACAGTAGTACCTCTAGATACGAGCTGCTCCACATGCGAGTATTCCAAGTTACGAGCCACGAGGGGAGAGAAATTTCTGTTCCAGACCCGAGCTCAAATTCGGGATACGAGTCGAGCATCCACTGGGTGGCACAAGAATCCTTGCTTCTGGTTATCTCGGAGGGGAAAAACAAAGTCTAAAGCCAAATGTTCCAGATACGAGTTGTTCGACATACAAGCTCCCTTCTGGAACAAATTAAACTCGTATCTAGAGGTACTACTGTACTGTGTTTCCCCAAAATAAGACCTACTCAGAAAGTAAGTCCCAGCTTGATTTTAAATGTGCATCTAATATAAGCCCTACCCCCCCCCCCAAATAAGCCCTAATTAAGACCCCGCCCACTCCAGGGTGTACAGGTAAAAAGTGCCCCATTACTTACCTTAGGATAATTGCAGCCAGGCCTTACACACCTCAGCCCATTTATTTTGCTGCAGCCTGCAAGGCTTTCCTGAAGGTCTCTGTAGCTGATAACACAGCTCCGACTGTTATCGGCTGAAGAGGCCTTCAGGAAAGCCTTGATGGTCTTGCTAGTTCCTGAAGTACTCTGATAGTGAAAAAGAGGCCAGGGAACGACACACGCAAATGAGATGAGTCAGTGGACAACAGGCTCCCCCAAAAATAAGACCTGGTACCTTTTTTGGTGGCAAAATAAAAAATAAAAATAAAGGGTCTTATTTTCAGGGAAACACGAGTATTATTATTTTACCTGCTCAGGGCCAAGCTAGGCTTGTTCCACTTAGGAGGTTGAATAAGGTTTTCTTTGGTTCATAGATAACACAGTACAGACAGATATTTGCATTACAGGCAGTCCTCAAATTATGATGGTTCTTTTAATGACTATTCGAAGTTATAACGGCACTGAAAAAGTTGTTTATGGCCATTTTTTACACTTCTGACCATTGCAACATCTCCATGGTCAGAGGATTTACATTTGGACTACCTATACATTCTTCAAAAAAGATTCTCATGGACGTCAAAGACAAATCCAGAGTATCTCCAAAAGGGGCTTCATTCTATACAGTGACTTAAGATTTACTAGCAGTAATTTAGGCTTAATTTAGGCAACGTATATACTAATTTCTGTGCCATAAAAGAATGAAGTGGATTTATAGGAGCTGCATAATTGCCTACCCCATAAAGGTTTTCGTAATTAAGATTGTTAAATCTAAGTACCTTGTTTCCTTTGGTGGGAGAAAAAAATGAGAGTGATTTTATTATTTATGGAATAGAATTTCCTTTAGGGTTTTTAGAGCAGTGGTAGGATTCAATTTTTTTTACTACTGGTTATGTGGACGTGGTTTGGTGGGCGTGGTAGGGGAAGGATACTGCAAAATCTCCACTCCCTCCCCATTCCAGGGGAATGATACTGTAAAATCTCTATTCCCATCCCAATCTAGGGGAAGATTACTGCAAAATCCCCATTTCTTTCCGATCAGCTGAGACTCAGGAGGCAGAGAATAGATGGGAGTGGGGGCCAGTCAGAGGTGGTATTTACCGGTTCCCCGAACTACTCAAAATTTCCACTACTGGTTCTCTAGAACTGATCAGAACCCGCTGAAACCTACCTCTGTTTCAAAGTATATATACTGGTACATTTTTTTACTAATTGTGACACTGTGAAGGAAGGTCATGAAAATATGTACTGCAAACATTTCCTTGAAACACAGGTCTCTGAAGTCAAACCTGTTCCATACAAATGAATTCCCAGAACAAATCAGACCATATTACAGGATGTTGTGCAACATGAATATTGGGAAGAAGACGCTAAATGTATTTTGAGTGGTTTTTTCCTTTTTTTAGTGATACAGTACTCAAATTATTTGCTTCATTCTACCGTTTCACTTGAGTGTTTTCTGGCAGACCTGACCCAACAATAAGTTCTTGGATCTTTTCTCGCGATTGTTATTGGATTTTCCAAATAATTTACTTTTGCAAGACTTCAACTCAGTAGAGGAGGATTCTTCCATCCATTATTGACCTCTCCCAATTCCTAAGAGATCTGTAAGGGTCGTGCATAAGGGCACCAGCATGCCTTCCGTCCCCTGTCCTTAATGTTCTTCATTTTTACTAGTTGCATATACTGTATTTGGATATTATTATTTCTAATACTCTTTTTCAAATTTTTGACTTTTACTAGTATCATGTATCTTAATATTATCATATCTTCACTTGACAAAACAAACAAACAAACAAACAAACAAACAAATAAATAAAAAATAATAGAGGTGTTTACGACCTCTATGGTGACGCATGGATTTGTCATAAGTAATTTAGTACCAATAAATGTGAGGAGTGTACAATCTTGAACTGGTTTTTATTTTACGGCAGAGCTAAAGGTAAAGGATATGAACTTTTATTTTTTGCCATGGTCAGTTTTTCCCCCCTCATCAATCTATAGATCTCAGTAGCCTAGACTTCCTCAAGGACAGTGGATCGATTAGATTGGCCCCTGCTGTCTAACAAATCCAGATGACAATTTAGCGGACAGTTTAGACTCATATCTGTTTAATCTGTAGAATATTGAGGTGGTCAATGTGCTGGACTTAATTGCTCCACTGAGGGGGGAGGGAATCTGCTCTGCCTAGATCCCCTGTGACCTCTTGGTTTTCTAAGAAGTTGGAGAGAAATGAAACTGCAGCCAGAGTAATGAGAAAAAAAGTAGATGCATCTACGGCAATGTTTCTCAATTATTTTCTGCTATGCCCCCCCCCCCCGGAAGAAGTAAATTTTATGCCCTCCAGCTCTCCTCCGGGATGATTGTTTGCAATATTCAATATGTTTTTGCTGAAAAATCTGGCTTATCAAAGTGAATGGGGTGTAATGTGTTTAAGTGACACCTTAATTTATTTGGCTTCATGCTCTCCGCTGCCAACATTTTTAAACACAGTAAACATACCGGACTTCCCTCGTCTCCCACCGTAGTCACAGTGAAGCCAAGCGCTACATACACTTCATCATATTTCCTCATCTTAGCTTTTGGGAGACTTACGTTTGTTTCATTATCTCCGTCTCTCTCCTCCTTTCTTTTCACCCCTGTTAAATATTTTTCCATGGTGTCTCTAAAGTTTTGTTATATGTCATATCTCCTACTCTGTGTTATGTGCTATTGTTTGGTGCAAACAGGGCCGCCATCAGGAATTTTGGGGCCCCATGCAGCCTAAGTGTCTGCCCCCCCCGCCATTTTAAAACTACTTTTTTAAAGTTTTTAAGAAGATGTTAGATAATCATCTGAAAATAGCTGTAAATAAAACCCGATGTTCCCAGAATTAACTTTATTCATAAGATTATGATAGCAACAACATGAGACTTAGTTTTACTGGAACTATAGAATAATCATATAATAACCGCCAGGGCCACCATCAGGAATTTTGGGGGCCCATACAGCCTAAGTGTCTTGCCCCCCCCGCCATTTTAAAACTATTTTAAGTTGCCAAGCCACTCCATCCCCCGGGGATCATTTCCCGCTTCACGCCAAGCAAGGTGGTCCCATAGGCCAGTGTTTCCCAACCTTGGCAACTTGAAGATATCTGGACTTCAACTCCCAGAATTCCCCAGCCAGCAAACGCGAGGAGCTGGAAAGGACGAGGGGAGAGAAAAAGCAGGGTACCAGCAGTCAGGCGGGTGTCTTGAGGGGACACTCCCATCTGGAAAGAAGGGAAGAAAGGCGAGGGCGAGCTATGAAGGAAGGAGGGAGGGAAGGAGGGAGGGAGGAAGGAATGGTAAAAGGGGCGATCAAGAGAGGAATGGGTGAATGAATGGACGGAGGGTGGGAAGGAAGGAAGGAAAGAGGGAAGGGACAGGAACAGAAGAAGGGTGCAAAGAAAGCAAGGAAAGGTGTGAAAGGGGAGAGGAAGAGAGGAAGGAGTGAAAGAAGGGAGTGAGGGAGGAAAGAAGGGAGGAAGGAAAAGGAAAGCAAGAAATGGAGGGAGGAAAGGAAGGAAGGAAAGAAAGAAAGAAAGAAAGGGGGAAGGGACAGGAACAGAGGAAGGAAGCAAGGAAACTTATGAAAGGGGAGAGTAAGAGAGGAAGGACTGAAGGGAGGGAGGGAGGGAAGAAGGTAGGAAGGAGAAAGAAAAGAAGAAATAGAGGAAGGGAAGGTAAAGGAGAGAAAGAAAAAGAGCAAGAAAGAAAGAAAGAAAGAGAGAAAGAAAGAAAATGAAAGAGAAATAAAAATAGAGAGGGGGAATGAAAGAAATGGAAGGAGGGAAGGAAGGAGAGAAAGCAAGAGAAAGAAAGAAAGCAAGAGAAAGAAAAAAGAATGAAAGAGCAAGAGAGCAAGAGAGAAAGAGAGAAAAAGAAAGAAAGAGAGAAAGAAAGAAATAACGAAAGAAAGGCAACTTCAAAGAAAGGCTCACTGAGCATCTCTCACTCTCTCTCTCTCTTTCTATCCCTCTTTCTTTCTTTCTCTTCCTTTCTCTCTCTCCTCTTCCTTTATCTCCTCTCTCTCTCTCCCTCTCTCTTTCTCTCCCCCTCTCTCCCCCTTTCCCTCTCTCTTTCTCTCTCTCCCTCTCTTGCTATCTCTCCCCCCTCTCCCCCTCTCTTTCTCTCCCCCTCTCCCCCCTTTCCCTCTCTCTTTCTCTCTCTCCCTCTCTTGATATCTCTCCCCCCCTCTTTCTCTCTCTTCTTCTCACTTTCTCTCTCTTGTTTTCTTTCTGTCTCTTTTGCTTTCTCTCTCTCTCTCTCTCTCTCACTCTTTCTCTCTTGTTTTCTTTCTCATGCTCTTTCTCTCTCTTGTTCTCTCTCTCTTGCTATCTCTTTCTCTCCCCCCTTTCTCTCACTCTCTCTTTCTCACTTTCTCTCTATCTTGCTGTCTGTTGCTCTCACTCACTCTCGTTATCTCTCCGTTCTTCTCAGCGGTGACGCGCGTACGCCCTGCCCGCCTCACCTTTGCCGAGAGCACTTTCGTCCCGGGCTCTCAGCAAGGGGGTTGTAGGAGAGGCGGGGCCGGCGGCAAAGGTGATATTCAATGTCGGGGGCGCACGGGCGGTTGCACGCACTCCCTATCTCCCTGCTAGCCCACTTGGAATATTCAAAATAAGAAAAACCTTTGCCGGCGAAGGTTTTTCTTATTTTGAATATTCCGAGTGGGCTAGCAGGGAGATAGGGAGCGCGTGCAACCGCCCGTGCGCCCCCGACATTGAATATCACCTTCGCCGGCCCCGCCTCTCCTGCAACCCCCTTGCTGAGAGCCTGGGACGAAAGTGCTCTCGGCAAAGGTGAGGCGGGCAGGGCGTGCGTTCCAGGTGCGGGAGGAGCTGCACTGAAAGGCAGGAGGTGGCGGAGGAGCAGAGGGGGTAGATCGGGCGGGCGGTGGGCAGCGCGGAAAGGCCGAGGGGGCCAGAGGCACCGTGGGGAGGCAGGGGCGGCCGCAGCTCCCTTCCCTTCTGCTGCTGGGGGATGGGGACTGCGCGCCCATGGAAAAGGGCACGCGGCTGAGAGAAAGAGAGAGGGGGGAGAGGGGCTTACTACCCGCTGCGGCTGTTGCTGCCACCGCCATCGCCCTCCCGCTGCCGCTACCCTCCCACCAGCCCCAAAGCTCACCTGCTGCAGCCGCCAGGGAAGCTCCAGCCGGGCGGGGCGCTGCAGTTGCTAAGAAGGAAGCTCAGCTTCCTCTTCTCACAACTTTTTGAACAATTAGGGGGCCCGGCCTTCTGGCGCCGAATTTGCAGCTTCTTGCACATGCGCAAAAGGGCCCGGTCTTTTTTCTGAGGTGACAGTCTGCGCATGTGCAAGGAGCTGATGACTACGGGCCCTCTAATTGGTCAATTTCACCGGGCCCGGTACGGGGCTCCCAGTAATACCCGTCTATCGGCGGCCCTGGGTGCAAACCCCCCTTCCACTACTCCCTGATGCAAAAAAAGCACATTCCCCTGGGTCATGCCCCCCGGCATTGTCTGTGCCCCCAGAGGGAGGCCCATCCCACTATTTGAGAAGCACTGATTTAAGGTAATTCACATCTGAGATTATATGGTGGTGATGCCAGTGACAAAGCATAATTTTTCACCGTGCACATTTTGTCTTCAGATGCCCACCAGGTGGCATTATTTAAAGTAATCTGGACCTTTTAGGGAAAGAAAGAAGCATGGGGAAAATAAAACTGCCTACATTTTCTTTGGATGAATTTGCAATTTTTTAAAAAACTGTAAGAGTCGCTTGCATGTCTCAGAACTGAACAACAGGTGGACAGAGTGAATTATGGTAACTTAAAAGATTGATGTTGACAGAAACGGTATGCAAAACCAATACAGAAATAGGGAATGCAACTGAATGTTTCTGGAGACAAGAAATATTGTGATGGGGATAGGGGACATATTGCTTTGGCAGTTTATGCACAATGTTCATCCCTCAAAAGTCAGTATTAAATGGATCTCCTCTATACCCCGAAGAGAAGAAAGAGTTGGAGGAATACCTGCTTCACTAGTGCTCTCTAACTGCATTTACTCAGTGTTTACTCCTTTGCTTTCTTGTTGCTGAGGACTCAAATTAGTTCAATGGGTGAATATTAAAAAAACTGCTGCTTTGTCTGATTCTGGATCCCAGCGGCCAGTTAGGTCCCACAGAGTTGGTCTTCTCCGGGTCCCGTCGACTAAACAATGTCGTCTGGCGGGACCCAGGGGAAGACCCTTCTCTGTGGCGGCTCCGACCCTCTGGAATCAGCTCCCTCCAGAGATTAGGACTGCCCCGACCCTCCTTGCCTTTCGTAAACTCCTTAAAACCCACCTCTGTCATCAAGCGTGGGGGAACTGAGACATTTCCCCTTGCCTATGTAGTTTTTATACATGATATGACTGTGTGTATGTTTTTTATATTGGGGTTCCTTGCTTTTTAGACTTTTTAAATGTACTATTGTTATTTTAGATTCTAATTATTATATTTGTCATTATGTATTGTTTTTATCACTGTTGTGAGCCGCCCCGAGTCTGCGGAGAGGGGTGGCATACAAATCTAATAAATAATAATAATAATAATAATAATAATAATAATAATAATAATAATAATAATAATAATAATAACCACAACAACTACTCAGGTGAAGTTAGCTGGCTGTTCCAGCCTATGAAACATAATACACTTCGAGACTAGACTTTCAATCCCGGGCCTAGAAAGCTTAGAACTAATACGCCTTAAACATGATCTAAGTATTGCCCACAAGATCATATGCTGCAACGTCCTGCCTGTCGGCGACTACTTCAGCTTCAACCACAACAACACAAGAGGACACAACAGATTTAAACTTAATATTAACCGCTCCAAACTTGACTGCGAAAAATATGACTTCAGTAACCGAGTTGTCGAAGCGTGGAACTCATTACTGGACTCCATAGTGTCATCCCCAAACCTCCAACACTTTACCCTTAGATTATCCACGGTCGACCTATCCAGATTCCTAAGAGGTCAGTAAGGAGCGAGTACAAGTCCCCTATCCTATTGCTCTCCTATATCTCCTATACCTTTCTTCTATTCCTATATCTCTTCTTCTATTCTTTCATTGATATGTTTTATTCCTGTATCTTCTCTTCTATTCTTTCTTAGATATATTTTACTATGAGTATATCCTCTATAACCTTCAATATGTATTTTACTATGTGCATACCCACTAAAACCCTCATTGTTTATTGGACAAAATCAATCAATCAATAAATAAAAATAAATGAAACCCAAGTCAGAAGAGCTGCTTCAAGAATAATGGGAAACTGTGCTTCTAAAGTCCAAGAAGCCAATGCATTTCATGGATTTCATTCATCTGTGGCAAAGCCACAAAGTCAAGTTACTCGGGGTTATATTACATGTCCAGCTCAATGGTTTACCCTGACAGACTGTTTCCTGCATGAGATCACCCTGGTGGGGCTCTAGTCCAATGGGGAGGCCAGGAGGCAACCTGACTTTAGGGAGCTTAAAGAAATTTATTTCTAAAAAAAACCCCAAAAGACCGGCAAGGGAGAAAGAAGACTCTCTGGATTTCTTTTGACTGAATTTCATTATGGATAGTGATGAGAAAAGTGCATTGGGGCAGACCAAGAGCAAACTCAAGTTAGAGATTTTTCTTCTAATCTGCTAAGAGGTTTCTGCCCTAAAATAAAAGTCTTATTACTTCAGATAATTATATCTTGGGGAAAATATATTTTTTTTAAAAAAAAAAGAAGCAATGGAGGATATTTCCAGATTTTGATTGACAAACAACTTTCTGGCAAGAGCAGATGAATCATTGATGAGCTGGAGCTAATTGCTCTGATTAACAAAAGCAAGGGCTGTGGAAGAATGTATGCCTCTGAGAATGTTATTTTGGTACAGCTTCTATTAATATACCAGGAGCCAACATTTAGTGGTACAAATGGGAAGATGCACAAGGCTAGTGTGGAAAGGTCATTCTTGGGTCCCTTTTAATATACACTCTCTAATTACTACAGTTGCCTAGGCATAGTGGCAATGATATCCTCTGGAATCAACTTCCCCCAGAGATTAGGACTGCCCCCACCCTCCTTGCCTTTCGTAAATTCCTTAAAACCCACCTCTGCCGTCAGGCTTGGGGGAACTGAGACATCCCCCCTTGCCTATGTAGTTTTGTGCATGATATGGCTGTGTGTATGTATTTTATCTATTGGTGTTTTTTTTCTTTTTAGACTTTTTAATGTAAAACTGTTATTTTAGATTTTAATTATTAGATTTGTTACCATGTATTGTTTTTATCGCTGCTGTGAGCCGCCCCGAGTCTACAGAGAGGGGCGGCATACAAATGTAATAAATAATAATAATAATCTTCTTCAAATTGGAATTTTTTTGCAACTAGACTTGGCTAGCTAAATTAGTGATACAACTGAGAAAAGAAAGAACAAATCAGATAATACTCAGTGGCTACATTTAGTATGTACATCAAAGTGCAGCTTAACTTTACAAGAATGGATCTAGAAATCCCCGTAGAGCCAACCTTTTTTCATTTGCGTGCCAAATATATGCATGTGCTAGAATTCCCTCCCCCACACCACATGCACAGACTCCTGCGCTGCCCCTGCGCATACACATAATTCCCTCCATCCCCATGCAAGCGCATAGGCCCCACTGAAGCCTGGAACAGTGAAAAAAATGGCCAAATGGGCAAACTGGAAGTTTGGAAAAATGGACTTCCGGTTTGCTAGATATAATAATAATAATAATAATAATAATAATAATAATAATAATAATAATAATAATAATAATAATAATATTATTTATTAGATTTGTATGCCGCCCCTCTCCGAAGACTCGGGGCGGCTCACAACAATGATAAAAAACAATATTATAATGGCACAAATCTAATATTAAAAAAACTAAAAACCCTATCATAATTAAAAACCAAATAGCACATACATACCAAACATAAATTATAATAAGCCTGGGGGAAAGATGTCTCAAATCCCCCATGCCTGGCGGTATAGGTGGGTCTTAAGTAGTTTATGGAAGACAAGGAGGGTGGGAGCAGTTCTAATCTCTGGGGGGACTTGATTCCAGAGGGCCGGGGCCACCACAGAGAAGGCTCTTCCCCTGGGGCCGGTCAGATGACATTGTTTAGTCGATGGGACCCGGAGAAGGCCAACTCTGTGGGACCTTATCGGCCGCTGGAATTTGTGCGGTAGCAGGCGGTTCTGGAGGTACTCTGGTCCAATGCCATGTAGGGCTTTAAAGGTCATGACCAACACTTTGAATTGTGACCGGAAACTGATCGGCAGCCAATGCAGGCCACATTGTTTTTTGCACTTCAGAGCCATCGTGAAGCTTCCTCAAGCCTTTGGAGTGCAAAAAACAGCACAATGGGCACACCGGAAGTCCATTTTTCCGAACTTCCGAACTGTTGGGAAGTTTTTTGTACTCTGGGGCTTCCGGGAAGTTTCCCTGAAGCCTCCGGAGAGTGAATCGGCCTTCCCCAAGGCCAAAAATCAGATGTCTAACACGCACATGTGCACTGGAACTGACATCGGGCAATGCCTCGCATGTCCTCTGATATGGCTCCATGTACCACCTATGGCACACGTGCCATAGGTTCGCCATCATGGTCCTAGAAAAACTCTGAGTTACCTTAGAGTAGATTTGAGAAGATGTGGGAGATCTATTTCCTCTTTAAACAGTTTAACTATGTAATTTTAACTGCAATAAGTGAAAACAAGCCAACTTTGTAAAGTACTAAAGTACTTTTATGAGGGTTGCCCAGAAAGTAATGCACCACATTTTTTAAAATCATCCTACAGTAATGATATGAATGCAAAATTTAGATATACATTATATGAATTGTCAGGAGTGTGTGTGTAAATTTTGCATTTCTTCAGACAGATAGCATAGCTGCAGTAGTGTTTCGAAATGGCGTCTGTAAGTGATGTACGTTACAAGCAGCGTGTCGTCATTGAATTTCTCACTGCAGAGAAAGAAGCTGTTGGGAACATTCACAAACGTTTATATACAGTTTATGGAGAAATCTGCAGTCGACAGAAGTACAGTTAGTCCTTGGGCGTAGAGGGTGAGACCATTACAGTGCAGAAATGGCTTCGTGACCAGAACAAGGAGTGATACCGACAGGACATACATGCCTTTGTGTCTTACTGGAGTAAGGCCATAGAACAGGATGGAGATTACGTGGAAAAATAGGGAGTGTAGAAGAGACATCATTCTTTCTTATGTATAAGTTTCATTGTGTTCAATAAATAATTGTTGAAGAAAAAATGTGGTGCATTACTTTCTGGGCGACCCTCTTATACAATTATAATGAACACGTGGGTACTGAAGTTGATAGGATGAAACATAGCATTGGCATTGCACAGTATATCTGGTACAGCAGAAAAATATGCACATTCATACTCGTCCCTTCTTTTAAACCAGTTGTCTTAATTCTTAGCCTCGGTGGCAAAATTATCGGGTGTTTTAGTGAAGGAAGATCTAAAAATACAAAACACAGAATTGAGGAGAAAGAACCACATCAGTTGCAAGCAAGATCCTTGGTTGTCCACATTCGCTGGCTGGGGAATTCTGGGAGTTGAAGTCCAAATACCTTCAAGTTGCCAAGGTTGGGAAACACTGCCCTAAACAATGGGAAAGCAAAGGTTTTTGTAGCTGTTGAGATTACAAGGTGGAAAATCCTAGCCATTTGTTTTGGGAAGCTTGGCCAGATCCTTGTTCTTGCACTTGAGGATTTTTTCTACTCTTGTTGTTTCTACTTTTAAGGCAAAAACTGTGCTTTCTGCAGCTGCAGGGGAATTGGGGAAGCCTCGTGGTTAAGGGGAGGGAAGGTTGAGGCAATCAAGATAAATGAAGATGGAATATTTGAGTCTTGCACTTGTTCTTTCCCCCTTTTTTTCTTTCTCTGTGTACACACATTTTTGAGTCCGTCTTGACTCCTGGCAACTGCTGGGACAAGTTCCTACATTTTTATTTATTTCATTTATTTATTTAATTGGATTTGTATGCCGCCCCTCTCCGAGGACTAGGGGCGTCTCACAGCATATATAAAAACAGAACAATAATATGATCCAATTAATACTACAATTTAAAAACAATTAAAAGAGAAGATTAACCAAAAAAACCCCCCTTATTAACCAAACATTCATCAATCATACTTCTTTTAAAAAAATAATAATTAATTTTTAACAAATTTATATTACACACAACATAAAACAGTGCATAGTGAAATTCGGATAATGAAATTGAGTTGTGACAGCTGATGGGACGGTGGGACAAGGTAAGATGATATATGACGAGCAGAATCTGAGACCAAGCTACAAGAAATAAATTGGAATCACTCTATAATATGTAAATAGATATATTGCTCTTGGGTCAAGTGGACTATACAAGAAACACCCCCGATTTGGTGGTGGGGAATGTGTGTGTGTCTGGGTGGGGGCACATCAATCATACTTACGGCATTCAGTGGTCAGGGGAAGATCTAAAAGTCCCAAGCCTGGCAGCAAAGATGAGTTTTTAAGCTTTTTCGGAAGGCAAGGAGGGAGGGGGCAGTGCAAATCTCTGGGGGGAGTTGATTCCAGAGGACCAGGGCTCCCACAGAGAAGGTTCTACCCCTAGGTCCCACCAACCGACATTGTTTGGTCGATGGGACCCTAAGTAGGCCAACTCTGTGGGACCTCACCGGTCGCTGGGATTCGTGCGGCTGAAGGAGGTCTCGGAGATAATCTGGTCCTGTGCCATGTAGGGCTTTATAGGTCATAACCAACACTTTGAATTGTGCCCGGAAACTGACCAGTAGCCAATGCAGTCCGCGGAGTGATGGTGAGATGAGGGCATTTCTTGGAATGCCCAAGATTGCTCGCGCGCCTGCATTTTGGACAAGTTAAAGTTTCCGAAACACTCTTCAAAGGTAGCCCCATGTAGAGAGCATTGCAGTAGTCGAACCTCGAGGTGATAAGGGCATGAGTGACCGTGACCAAAGACTTCCTGTCCAAATAGGGCCGCAACTGGTACACCAGGCGAACCCGGGCAAACGCCCACCTCACCACAGCTGAAAGATGGTGTTCTAAAGTTAGCTGTGGATCGAGGAGGATGCCCAAGTTGTGAACCCTCTCTGAGGAAGTCAATAATTCCCCCCCCCCCCGGGTGATGGATGGACAGATGGACTTGTCCTTGGGAGGCAGCACCCACAGCCACTCCGTCTTGTCTGGATTGAGTCTGAGCCTGTTGGCACCCATCCAGACCCTGACAGCCTCCAGACACCGGCACATCACTTCTTGGCAGGAGTTTTAGAAGTGGTCTGTCACTGCCTTCTCCCTAAAGTTGAGAGAGGGGGACTGGCCCAGTGGACCAAAGCTTTTCTGTTTTGCTGCTCTTTTACTAACCTGCTTTTATAATCCTGTAGGTTCACCAACTAAACACACAATGATGAGGATGGCCCAATTTGCTATATTTGGGGGGGGGGGGGGGGAATCAGCGGTGGGTTACGAGCCGGAACGTTAAATTGTGCTTGCCGCTGCAGCTCCTAAGTTCTTGCAGGGCGAGCATGATTTTGCTGCTGCACCTGTGGAGGTAGCAAAATTATGCAAATAGTTGCAGGTGCACCCCTGTTTCGGCATGCACAGAAGCAAAAAGCCCTCGCCAAAACTCGGGTGCACCTGTGGCTCCATGCGCAATTTTGCTACCTCCACAGGTGCAGCAGCAAAATTGCTCTGGACCTGCAAGAACTTAGGAGCCACGGCGGCGAGTGCAATTTAGCGTTCCGGATTGTAGCCCACCGCTGGGGGGAGTAAACTCAGCTTTTTTAGAGGAAGTTACTAAAGTCACCTAATCTTATCTAATGTGAGAGAAAAGGCAATGTTTTTGCCTCACCAGGAAAAAGTGCGCTGCTGAGATGTTGCTCTATGACATATAATACGTATTCATTCATAGGCAGGAAATATTTTTCAGTCTCTAAGCTGTCAGAGTAGAGTTAGAGATTGATGGGATCCATTCCACCAATGCAGGAGAAATGTCTGTCTGGACTTAAGGCCCCACTCCTTTCCCTTTAAAGGAAAAATGGGAGTGTGGGTAATGTAATTCTTGAAAGTGATCCAATGTCGAATGGGATAGAAAGCCTAAAGGCTCCTCTTTCTCCAATTCATTGGATCAGCCACCTGCTGTTGTTAGGGTCATCTAGCACAGTGTTTCCCAACTTTGACAACTTGAAGATATCTGGACTTCAACTCCCAGAATCCCCCAGCCAGCATTCGCTGGCTGGGGGATTCTGGGAGTTGAAGTCCAGATATCTTCGAATTGCCAAGGTTGGGAAACACTGATCTAGCTACACAGTAAAGCAATGGAAAGAAATGCTGAAGTTTGAGTGACAGGGTCTACATAGTTTTTCTGGCTGGTGAGTAGCATCCTGATCAGGAGAGGGACAGCTGAAGCAGATGGTTACCTCTAGTGTAAATTTGCTCAAGTTTAAGGCCATCTGCAACTGTAGCTGCCACATATGCTATGTTCAAATGCCTTTCAAAAGGAACTGCTGCTGGTAGGTATCTTATGACATTTGTCGTGTTGTACATTTGGAATCAATGCACGGTCTGCTTTTGCATACTTTTTTCTGTTTTTAAACACAGCTGCTGACAGTTTTCTGAACTTTGCAAATTGTGTGTCATTGCACAGAACATTCCAAACCTCTGACAGTCAGGCCAAGGTTTTTAAAAAACTGGTCCTGAATTTCAAGACACTGCCTATGAAACTCCCATGGGTTGTCTATTATAGATTTGAAGTAATTTTTGAAGTGAGTAGGACCATGATGGTGAATCTATGGTACGTGCGTCATCACCAGTTGCTCTTCTGGTTTCCAGATGGTCTTCGTGGGCACCAGAGCACCAGAAAACGGCCTGACAGACTACCAAAAATGGGAATCAACAGACTCAAACTCAACCCAGATAAGACAGAGTGGCTGTGGGTTTTGCCTCCCAAGACAATCCCATCTGTCCGTCCATTACCCTGGGGGGGGGGGAATTACTGACCCCCTCAGAGAGGGTCCGCAACTTGGGCGTCCTCCTCGATCCGCAGCTTACATTAGGGAACCATCTTTCAGCTGTGGTGAGGGGAGCATTTGCCCAGGTTCGCCTGGTGCACAAGTTGCGGCCCTACCTGGACCGGGAGTCACTGCTCACAGTCACTCATGCCCTCATCACCTCGAGGCTCGACTACTGTAACGCTCTCTACATGGGGCTACCTTTGAAAAGTGTTCGGAAACTTCAGATTGTGCATAATGCGGCTGCGAGAGCAATCATGGGCTTCCCTAGGTATGCCCATGTTACACCAACACTCCGCAGTCTGCATTGGTTGCTGATCAGTTTCCGGTCACAATTCAAAGTGTTGGTTATGACCTATAAAGCCCTTCATGGCATCGGACCAGTATATCTCCGGGACCGCCTTCTGCCACCCGAATCCCAGCAACCAGTTAGGTCCCATAGAGTTGGCCTTCTCCGGGTCCCGTCGACTAAACAATGTCGTCTGGCGAGACCCAGGGGCGGAGCCTTCTCTGTGGCGGCCCCGACCCTCTGGAACCAGCTCCCCCCGGAGATTAGGATTGCCCTTACCCTCCCTGCCTTCCGTAAAGCTCTTAAAACCCACCTTTGCCGTCAGGCATGGGAGAACTGAAACATCTCCCCCCGGGCATGTACAATTTATGTATGGTATGCTTGTGTGTGTGTCTGTTAGTATATTGGGGTTCTTTTAAACTTTTTCTTTTTAAATATTTAAACTACAGTATTTGGATTTGTTATGATTGTTTATGCCATGTTGTGAGCCGCCCCGAGTTCGCGGAGAGGGGCGGCATACAAATCTGAATAATAAATAAATAAATAAATAAGCACATGCACACATATTCCAATTTTGAGCACTCGGTGCCAAAAATGTTCGCCATTACTAGAATAGGGTATCTTTACTAGAGTCACTGTTGCAAAACTGCTAAAGTGAAAAGCCCAAATAATCTATTTTTACTAAAAATTACTGATCCCCAAATCCCTTTAGTTTAATGATAAATAAGGAAATGGCTGCAGAATTTGAGCTAAACCAGTCCAAGTGTTAGTGATCTGTTACCATTGAATATTATTGCAGATAACTTCTATTCCAGGTGACATGAAATTAACAGTAAATGACAACTTAGAAATTATAGTTTGAAGACTTTAGTACACTGTGGGTCGGGACCCCTTTGGAGGTTGAACAACCGTTTCACAGGGGTCAGCTAAGACCATGGGAAAAGACAAATTTCCCCTAATGTTAGGAACTAAAGCTTCTATTTTGGCGCCTTGGAACATATTTTTACAATCCGACCAATCAGTCGTTTACAGTGGGGGTGTCCCTTTGACCTTCCTGCCAATCTTCTTAGAGCTCTGTTGGGAGAATTGGTGCTAGACTTATGGTTGGGGGTCACCACAACATGAGGAACTGTATTAAGAGGTCGCGGCATTAGAAAGTTTGAGAACCAATGCTATTGTAAAAGAAATATACATAAAATTAAAGTTTCCCCCATACAACTCCAGGGGGCAGTATTCATCTCTGATTCTCAGCTGAGGGAGCTGGTGTTGTCTGAGAGACATTTCCATCATCAAGGGGCCAATGTAAAAATGCAGACCCTTTCTACAATAACCTTTCCCACCAAAGCAGTACCTGTTTATCTACTTGCATTTGCAAGCTTTTAAACTTTCCATCTTAACTGCTGAGCCACTGCACCACCCAGTAAGAAATGTGAGTACAAAAACTGATTTAATTCAACTATTAATACATTGTACGAGTTATAGTTACCCTACATAAGATGTATATTTTATTATGCATGTAGTTGACTACAGAAGTACTTCATAGCAGCCTCCTAAATCATGACATTGCTGTTACCGTACAAAAATAAACTAACGAATTATTGGGAATATACCTACCTGGGTTCTGTAATTAAGAGGCAGAATCCATAGTTAGCATGAGCTGTTCATATTAACTGGCTGCAAGCAGAAAGAGTGATGGAGCAGCACAGCTTATTTTATTGGCTTACTTACGGTCAAGCATCTTATTTTCTCTTTAATTCCTTTTTCTTTTAATTCGAGGTGGCAGACAAACGTATGTCTTCATTAATTTAGTTTGGCTATGTATCTCTCACTAAACTGTGCTCCAATTCAGGGGTGTGAAACTTGATTTCATTGAGGCCTGCCTCAGAGTTGTGCTCGATCAGGGGTGGTGGTGGTCAGCTTGACATCACTTATCAAGGTTCCATTTTCAGCCGTGAAGGCCTCCTGCAGCCTTCTGCTAGCAAAACAGAGTTTGGGGAGGCTGTGCGTGGCTCTCCTGTGCTCCTTTTTTTAGCTGAGATAGTCTCCTTCAGCCCTTTGCCAGCAAAAAATGAGTTCCCTGAGCTCTGTTTTCGCTGGCAGAGGCACCATGGGCTGTTTCTCTGTTTTCAGGGCAATCCCGTAGGCCAGATCTAAGCATCCCATGGGCTGGATCTGACCCACAGGCCTTGAACTTGACACTCCTGATCTACTTCTTGTAGTTACATCTTGTGCTTATTTTCTCCCCATTCCCGTCCCACTGCCTTTTAGTGGTAAAATGTTCAGAAGAGTCAACTTCTGCATATGTCTGCTGAGACAATTATTATTTATTAGATTTGTATGCCGTCCCTCTCCGGAGACTCGGAGCTGCTCACAACAAAACCAACAATATGACAAATCTAATATAGTAAAAGACATCTAAAACCCATTATTAAAACCATGCAGCACAATCATACCATGCATAAACAGTATAACAGTATCTTAATTTCCCCATGCCTGACGACAGGCAAGGAGGGTAGGGGCGGTTCTGATCTCCGGGGGGAGAGCCCCTCAAGATTTCAAGTATATGGAGCTCCCCGGTGCTTCTCCAGAGTGTGTAAATGAGCAATTTAATCGCTTCTTGAAATATATCTCCAAAGGTTTTACAAAACCATAAACTTGAGAGCAATAAAGGGTATATGGGCGACCATGCAAACTTGCCCACAAAGATTTTAATGACTTTTTTCCCCTTTGAGAATAATATAAAAATGTTATAGAATTACTTTGGGAAAAGAAAAAACAACAAAGAACAGGGAAAGGCAACAATTAAACTCATAATTCAAAATGAAACAAATGTTACCCACTTGAATAAATTCTTGTTTTTTTAAAAATGAATGCAATCATATAATTGTATAAAAGAAGAATGCCAGTTTGGCACCAAGCTTGAAACCAAGAGATGCATTCTACTTCCATTTTAGGATGAAAAGTTGGCTTAAGTGAGTTTGGACCAATTTATTTCAGTCCAATTCATAAAAAATAATAAAGCAGGATAAAAATGGTAGGACAGGTTCCCTTGCTTTCCTGCCTTAATGCCAAGTGGACTTGCCCTCTTCTGGCTATTTTTCTTTTTCAGGGTATTAAAAAACCCCCAATAATTTGACTAAAGATTTAGGAAGCTGACCTCTGTAAGCTGGATAGGATTGTGTGAAAGCAATGGATGTCTGATAATTATACAGTAGTACCTTGGTTCTCAACTGCTTTGAAATTCATCGAATTTGCTAATTAATGCACTTTGAGGCAAATATTTTGTACCAATACTCAGTTTTATTTGGCACACAATGCCCAAGCTAGAACTTGTTGCGGCTTCTGTCTTGTCACTCACCACATTATTCCTTTTGGGAAAAGTTCATTTGGTGTTCACTGGTTTTGGTACTCATTGTGCCTCTCAGAACCAATTAACAATAATTTAACAATGGTTATTAACTAATTATTAAGTATTGTTAAATTATTGTTAGTTGGTTCAAACCACCTCTTGGTTCCTAATACAGTAGTATCTTGGTTAATGATTGATTAACAATTAGTTAATTGGTTATTAACTAATTGTTAATCAATCATTAACCAAGATACTACTGTATTAGGAACCAAGAGGTGGTTTGATTTATTCAGTCTTCCCAACCTATTGTCCCTAGTATTTCCCAACCATGGCAACTTGAAGAGATCTGGACTTCAACTCCCAGAATTCCCCAGCCAGCATTCGCCTGCGAACGCTGGCTGGTGAATTCTGGGAGTTGAAGTCCAGATCTCTTCAAGTTGCCAAGGTTGGGAAACACTGCCTAGGGACGCTGTAGATCCATATGAAGACACAACTTTCTCTTTGGAGTTGGAAAAGTGCAGGGGCTTCAAGAAATAAAAATAAATAAATCTGCTATGGTTAAAAAGAGGCTGAAATATTTGCTAGGACATTGGTCTTCTGATAAGGAGCTCACGAGTATTTATTTATTTATTTATTTATTTTGTCCAATGCACAATGAGATATATATATATATATAGTAAAATACATGATGGTTATAGAGGAGATACTCATAGTAAAATATATCTAAGAAATAATAGAAAAGAAGATATAGTTATAGAACATATCAATGAAAGAATAGAAGAAGAGATATAGGAATAGAAGAAAGATATAGGAGAGCAATAGGACAGGGGACGGAAGGCACTCTAGTGCACTTGTACTCACCCTTTACTGACCTCTTAGGAATCTGGATAGGTCAACCGTAGATAATCTAAGGGTAAAGTGTTGGGGGTTTGGGGATGACACTATGGAGTCCGGTAATGAGTTCCACGCTTCGACAACTCGGTTACTGAAGTCATATTTTTTACAGTCAATTTTGGAGCGGTTAATATTAAGTTTAAATCTGTTGTGTGCTCTTGTGTTGTTGTGGTTAAAGCTGAAGTAGTCGCCGACAGGCAGGACGTTGCAGCATATGATCTTGTGGGCAATACTTAGATCTTGTTTAAGGCGTCTTAATTCTAGGCTTTCTAGGTCCAGGATTGAAAGTCTAGTCTCGTAGGGTATTCTATTTTGAGCGGAGGAATGAAGGGCTCTTCTGGTGAAGTATCTTTGGACATTTTCAAGGGTGTTAATGTCTGAGATGCCATATGGGTTCCAAAAAGATGAGCTGTATTCGAGGATGGGTCTGGCAAAAGTTTTTTAAGCTCTTGTAAACAGTGTGAGATTGCCAGAGCAGAAGCTACGTAGGCTTAGGTTTACAACTCTTGAAACCTTCTTGGCTATGTTGTTGCAGTGGGCTTTGGCACTTAAATCTTTTGTTATTAGTATACCGAGGTCTTTAACTGAGTAGGGATTATCTGTGATAATTATATTCAGTTCGTATTTGATTCTTCTTCCCAATGTGTAGGACAGAGCATTTTCTAGTTGAGATTTGGAGTTGCCATGTGTTAGACCACTCAGAAAAAGAGGTCCACGTTATAAAATGATCTGCACTCTTAAAGTATAACCCCCACTTCCAATAACGTTTTAGTTTTTAGCAGGAATAGCAAGATAAGGCAATGCTGCCATATGAAAAAGATGCGGGAAAGAGAAACTTAAATCAAAATATTCTTGGTTAAGGGTAAGCCCACCAGCAGGAAACGAAACCCAATTTAAACCAGTGCTGCTTCCTTCATTACGCCAACACTGTTTTCAGTTTCAATTTAGACATCCCAGTTGTGATCGGGTTTTGTATGTTAACAAAATAAACATAATTTAAAAAGACCACCTTTACCCAATTTTGGGTCATTTACCCAGCTTTAGGAAGCACTGATTTGATTAAATTTATCAAAACTCATCAAATTGCATAATTTCTAGTAGCGGTCTTTGCAGCGTCATCAGATAAAGGCTGGCGTGTTCACATTTATTTATTTATTTAGTCAAGTATACAAAGATATACTGTAGTAATATTTATGTACATGATACTAGTAAAAGAGGTAGCTGCTCCCAGATTGATACCGGTAGCCCTAAAACAGACAAAAACTGCATTCTGCGCAAGTCAAAGCAACGGCTTTTATTTTCAGAGAAGCAACGAAGACGCTCATCACGCAGAAATCCCTACAGCCACGTCCCAAGATTAGCGCCCCCTTTCGCGAGGGGGTGAAGCACAGGGGAATTGGGGGAACGAAAACAGAGACATGCCTTTTCATTGGCCGCCCACGGTGCCAATAACCGCTTGTCCCGCCCTGCAAATTGAGAGGGAACCTCCTCCCCCTCCTTCGTGCTCCCTTCCGCGTCGGTTGATTGGTTAGGATTTCTGTGAGACGCAGGCGCCTCCGCGGCCCTCGCGCTGACTGCGGAGGAGGAGGGGGGAGGAGGGGGAAATTGTCTCATTCGGCATTCCGTTTGAAGAGGAAGAGGAATCCTCGCCGCCGCCAATAGAACAATGACGTTCAAGCGGAGCCGGGATCGTTTTTATAGTACTCGCTGCTGTGGTTGTTGTCATGTCCGCACCGGGACTATTATTTTGGGGACCTGGTATATGGTAAGAAAAATATAATAAGAGGGGGCGGGGGGTGGGTGAGAGAGGCTTGTGCTTTTTGCGCATGTGCGGGCGAAAATGGGACTAAAGGGAAAAATGGATTGAGGGGTGAATCGCTGTTTCCTAGGGCGCATGCGCTCTCCCCCCTCCACTTCGATTTTCACAGAGAAATTCCAGAATTCCTATCAAGTTCTTACAAATGGAAGGAAACGGGTTTCCTCAAAGTTGATGCTGAAGAATTACTATGTCAAATTTCTAGTAGCCTGTTAATCATCTTACAGTATTACAGTCAGATGCTGCAATACATAAGAGGAGGGCATATGGGATTGCAGACTAACTGGACAGTGGCAATACATTTTCAACTCTGCTCTTTTTATGAACTTTATTTTATTTATTTATTTGTCCAATACACAATACATATTGAAGAGAATAGACATGTAGTAATATATATAAAGAAAAGGATAGTAGAATAGATATAAAAATAGAGAAGATATATGAACGGAAGAAAAAATATATGAGATAAAGGAGAGACAATTGGACAGGGGACGAAAGGCATACTAGTGCACTTATGTACACCCCTTACTGACCTCTTAGGAACCTGGAGAGGTCAATCGTGGATAGTCTAAGGGGAAAATGTTGGGGGTTAGGGGTTGACACTACTGAGTCCGGTAATAAGTTCCATGCTTCGGCAACTCAATTGCTAAAGTTATATTTTTTACAGTCAAGTTTGGAGCGGTTAATATTAAGTTTGAATCTGTTGTGTGCTCTTGTGTTGTTGCGGTTGAAGCTGAAGTAGTCGTTGACAGGCAGGAGGTTGCAGCATATGATCTTGTGGGCAATACTTAGATCGTGTTTTAGGCGTCGTAGTTCTAAGCTTTCTAGACCCAGGACTGTTAGTCTATTTTTGTAGGGTATTCTGTTTCGTGTGGAGGAGTGGAGGGAAAGGAATGAACCTTTCCCCCTTTCCCCCTTTCCCCCTCTCGGAGAAGAGGGGGAAAGGTGAATTTTGTTTGTGGCTTGCAGGGAGATGCAGTAAGCATTGTGTGTGTGTGGGAGGGGAAACTCTTAAACTTCAGTATGCCCTTTCTTGCTTCTTGAACCTCATGCTCACCAATTTTAGAGTGTTTCTTGCCCCTATCCTAAAAGCTGCTTACTTTCAAGCTTCTGGATGATACAAAAAGTATTCTGTACTTTTATATGCTGTATGTAAGCCTCCCGAGTCCTCGGAAAGGAGCATCGTATAAGTCCAAATAAATAAAGAGATAGGTAGATAGATATTAAATAAATAAATAGTTTTCATCACAGCTAGCTAGTGGTGTTGAAAACTTTACCTCATTCAATATTTGTTTTCCCAGGCAGGTCAACTAAATGCTTCTAGAAAACCTGGCAAGCAGGAAGTGAACAGCTCTCTGTTGCTTCCCAACAATTCATATTTACTGGCATGGCTATCTCTGAATCTTTAATCTCCCAGGTGGTTTTTAGTAAATGCTTACAAAAAATAGTTTTTTTTAATATTTTGCTTATGGCTCTTTACCACTTCTTACTGCAAAACTTGCCGACCTCCAAAGGAATGATATATATATTTCATAGCTTCCTTGGTTTTCTAGCTGGATCTTGTCTTTGAGGTTTCTTAAGATGTTGGCTATCTTTTGGTCGGTGCCAAAGGCTGTCTTGATATTGTGTTTGTGGAGAATTTTGCTGATTTTATCTGTGGTACCTTTGATGTAAGGGAGGAGGGCAATGTGTTCTCCTGTTCTTTGTCTGGGTTCTTGGGGGGTGTCTCCTTTTGGATTAGGTTGGTAATTGTGTTCTCCTGTTCTTTGTCTCGGTTCTTGGGGGGTGTCTCCTTTTGGATTAGGTTGGTAATTGTGTTTCTTTGGAATCCGTTGGAAATTAATATGTTTGTGAGACTTTAATTCACTTTCTAAATGGTCTTTCTGGGCTAGGCATTTGGTTCTGGAGATGAGGATCTTGGTTACGGAGTTGATCTATGCAGGGTGGTGGTGGGATTGTGCGTTTAAGTAGCGTTTGATTCTTTTTCCACAAACACAAGGGACCAACAGCTGGTCCTTCTCGGTGCTGTGTTGCTGCAGCCTCCGAGGCCGCCCACCGCGGAGATCCCTTTGCGTGAATGGAGGCAGCGGCAGTCTCGGAGGCTGCAGCAACGCAGCGCTGAGAAGGACCGGCTGTTGGTCCCTTGAAGCCGCTGCCGCCGCCGCTGTGTAAATCGGAATATTTGTGTAAATTGGAATATTCCGACTTACACGAAATTCGACTTACGACGTCCCGTAGGAACGGATCAATGTCGTAAGTCGGGGACTAGCTGTAGTCAGAATATCTTGCAGTCATGTGATTACTATTGGTGACCCTGCCTGCTTTTGTATTCACTTTGTAGTCCCAAGGATGCTTTTCCAAAAAGTAAGTAGACTTTGACGTCGTTTTGCTTCTTCGGTCCTTACAGTCAGAACTGAATAAGCTTTTTGGTGAGATAAGTTTTTCTTCAAGAAAAACCAAAGTTCAATTGCCTTTAAAAAAAGCACCTTTAGAACAACCATGGTCTGGATGTTTGAGAATCTCCATAGATATTGACCTACCTATCAGTGTCAGTTAACATTTAGACTCATATTTAGGTATGCTCTTGGATGCTTTTTGTAAACAAAATTAAAAGCCTATAGTGAAGCCAATAAAGAATAAAATATTTGAAAACATTGTTGGTGTTTTAAAAAAATGGGCCTGAAATTAAAAAAACCCAAATTGGTAACATATTCACTAACATAATGTACTTTAGGACAAAGTAGAAGATATAATTCTGATTTATAAAACTTTAGGTGGAAGCACCTGGCTCAGAAGTTAACCAGGTTCAGGCTTGCTTACTACTTGGATAAGGGATTATTGATAAATACAAAATGATAGGCTAGATTGGGAAGTTTAAAACCCCCCAACTAGATAGAAGATTTAAAATTTGGTTGACAAAACTTCATGGATATTATTCATGAAGTCACCCGGAATCAAGCAAGGTTTGCATTTATTTTCTTCCAGTTTATCTGAGGAAAAGTTGGTTTTAAGTTTGCTTAAAAAAAAAAAAGTATATATGGCATGATAATGTAATTTTATGAATTTTGCATGTAATACTGTTTATAAAGTACAGTATATATCATGACATATACTTCTGTGGACTGACAAGAACTGACTTACCATTCTGAGAGAGGTTTAATGAAAGGAAGCTGGGTCAATTTTCAGTATAACTACTTTTCCTTCATAAGAACAATTTAGAAGCTTTGCATTGTTGATACACAAGTTAGTGTTGGCCTGAATTCAGCTTAATACTTTGTGTTCCCTTTCCTTTAAGTAAGGGATTGGATTTTCATACTGATTGAGAGGAGCTATTTAGCCAGTGGAACAGTTCCCATGCAGTAGATTATCAAATTCCTTTTGTATTCTTTAGTTAGTATGTCTGAAAGATAAAATTGTACTATTGCAGCTAATCATCTATGAATTCCTAAAGAGTTTAATCTATTGACCACAGTGGTACCTCTATTTAAGAATTTAATTTGTTCCATGACCAGGTTCTTAAGTAGAAATGTTCTTAAGTAGAAGCAATTTTTCCCATAGGAATCAATGTAAAAGCAAATAATGTGTGCAAACCCATTAGGAAAGAAATAAAAGCTCCGAATTTCGGTGGGAGGAGGAGGAGGAGGAAAAAAGAGGATAGTCGCTGCTGAAGGAAGAAGATGAGGTGAGCGCGCCCTTTTGCCTTTCTGCGTCCAGATGCTCCGGGAGGCAACCTTGCACCTGGTTTATGTGAGGCAGCGTGAGGGAGTCAAAGCCTCCTAAAGTGCCACCAAAAGGCTCCTCTGGCAGCCCAGAAAAGCCCGAGATGGCTGGGATTAAAGGGGGAATGTCAGGAAACTGGCCGGCCTTCGTCCCGCTCTCAAATTGCATGGGAAATTTTTCCGGGCTTGGGTTCTTAAGTAGAAAATGGTTCTTAAGTAGAGGCAAAAAAATCTTGAGCACCCGGTTCTTATCTAGAAAAGTTCTTAAGTAGAGGTACCACTGTATTTCCTTTGAAATCCACAAAGTGTGTCTGGCTGCTCTTTCAGATTTAGTATAACAGAGGCCAAGAGACTATGAAAATTAGTGCTGCTTCAGAGATCTATACAGTGGTACCTCGAGATACGAGTTTAATTCGTTCCGGACCTGGGCTCTTAAGTCGAGCAGCTCTTATCTCGAACGACTTTTCCCCATAGGAATTAATGTAAATAATTTTAATTGGTTCCAGCCCTCAAAAAACTCACAAAGTTAGTCTAAATTATGCAGAAAGACATGTTTTTAATGAAGAAATGTACATGTACATATAAATGAATAATGAAGTTTCTTTCACTTAACTTGTAAACTTTCTTAAACTTTTAAATTTACATATGTTCAACTTCTCTGCCACCCAATCCTGTAGGACAGAGGTCCCCAACCCTTTTTGCACCAGGGACCGGCTTTAAGCGATCAAGAGAGGAATGGGTGAATGAATGGACGGAGGGTGGGAAGGAAGGAAAGAGGGAAGGGACAGGAACAGAGGAAGGAAGCAAGGAAACTTATGAAAGGGGAGAGTAAGAGAGGAATGAGTGAAGGGAGGGAGGGAGGGAAGAAGGTGGGAAGGAGAAAGAAAAGAAGAAATAGAGGAAGGGAAGGTAAAAGAGAGAAAGAAAAAGAGCAAGAAAGAAAGCAAGAAAGAAAGAAAGAAAGAAAGAAAGAAAGGGGGAAGGGACAGGAACAGAGGAAGGAAGCAAGGAAACTTATGAAAGGGGAGAGTAAGAGAGGAATGAGTGAAGGGAGGGAGGGAGGGAAGAAGGTGGGAAGGAGAAAGAAAAGAAGAAATAGAGGAAGGGAAGGTAAAAGAGAGAAAGAAAAAGAGCAAGAAAGAAAGCTGCAAGCACCTCCCCGAGCCCCCCAGGCCGGCTGCAACCTTTTAAAACACGCGCGCCGCTTCGCAGCTGTCTCCTGAAGCCGAACGCGGAAGTTAGCGTTCGGCTTCAGGAGACAGCTCCTTGGCGCTTGTATCTCAAATTTGGGCTTGTAAGTAGAACAAAAATATCTCTCCCCTCCCAGCTCTTATCTCGAGTTGCTCTTAAGTAGAGCAGCTCTTATGTCGGGGTTCCATTGTACTTGTCAGCTGTTTCATTAAAGTCTTATTGATAACAGAAACTGAAGAATCCTTAAAATAGTTCTTAGACTAGAAGGAAGGAACAAACAAATAAATAAAAATATTCTTTTAAAATTAGTAGTCTTATGTTGTCAGAGGTTGATATTACTAAACCCAATAAATTGACATCTGATCCAAAATGAGTTTGTTACCTGTAATACTTTTGGTGATTAAACTGATAGCTTCCCAAAAGGATAAAAATGAATGAGAACAAAAGTTGACTTCAGTTTGGTGGTGAATTTTAAATTGGGAGAATTTTTATTGTCCAAATTTGAGTACAGTATAGTCTTTGTAGGCAAAGCTTTGTATTCTGTTTAGGCAAAAATAAAATACTGGTATTTGCAATTCTTGTAGATTACTAAATCAATTAAAGGTACATTTAATTGCTATGAATACAATCTCTAAAAAGTATATTGTCTAGAACAGTGTTTTTCAACCAGTGTGCCGCGGCACACTAGTGTGCCGTGAGACATGGTCAAGTGTGCCGCGAAGCTCAGAGAGAGAAAGAAAGCAAGAGAAAGAGCGAGCGAGTGAGAAAGAGAACAAGAGAGAGAGAAAGAAAGAGAGAGAAAGAGAACAAGAGAAAGAAAGCAAGAGCAAGAGAGAGAGAGCAAGAGAGAGAAAGAAAGCAAGAGAGAGGGAAAGAGAACAAGAGAAAGAAAGCGAGAGCAAGAGAGAGAGAGCAAGAGAGAGAAAGAAAGCAAGAGAGAGAGAGAGGGAGGGAAGGAGAGAGAGAAAGACATAGAGGGAGGGAGGGAGAGAGAAAGAGAGGAAGGAAGGGAGAGAAAGAAAGAGGGATGGAGAGAAAGAGAGAAAGAAAGAGGAAGGAAGGGAGAGAAGGAGGGAAAGAGAAATAGAGCGAAAGGGAGGAAGAGAGAGAGAGAGATGATTTTTTTGTCCAAACTTTTTTTAGCCCCCCGCCCCGCTCAATGTGCCCCAGGGTTTCGTAAATGTAAAAAATGTGCCGCAGCTCAAAAAAGGTTGAAAATCACTGGTCTAGAATTTCATTCCTGAGCAATAGATTTTTCCTGTTTATAGGAAAACTAGTGTACTGTATGTGGAGAAGTAGTTCTAAAATACCGTAGTATCAAAAATTTTAAATGTAATTAAATTTTAAAGCTTTTCTCTAAACTTTGTTTCAGAAAAGCCTAAACTGGTTTTGTATTTGCTGTAGTTTGAATCACTGCAAATTAGATTATACTAAATAGAAGTTTTGCAACACAAAATTTATATATTTCTTTTCCTATGTGGAAATTCAATGCTTCTGTTATATAATAGTGTGGCTGTAAAGATTGTTACAGGTCTTATGTAATTGGGTTTAATTACAGTAGTTTAAACAAATGCTTTTAATACTTGACAATTGTTGGGATTGTATCTCTTTAACAATTTTTGAACATTTCCTGAATGCCTTTGCTTACAATCCTAATGCAATAAAATTTAGTGATAGTTATATAATAAACAAGGAAGAAAGAGAAAGAGCATTTCAAAGGTAATAGCTTTTCCCCTGAGGACAAAATAGTCCTTAAGTAGAGTTATAGTGGCAGCTGAAAAATGAAAAAAAAAATATTTTGTTTTGATCTGGAAAGTTGTAATATCAAATGAGAGATGTGTTTCTGATGGATAAAATGTGAAGAAGAGTTCATAGGTTGCTTGTAATATCTATCACATAATGCTGCTCATGGGGCATATTTGTTTTGTTTGTGTTACAGATTAAAATAAACTCTTTAAGCTAAATTAAGCTATCTAAATCTTTATTAAATACTGTAAAAGAATCCTGTAGACTATTAGAAAGCCATGTGTTGCGTCTTTATGTAATTGCTTCGCAATTATATATTCTGAAAAATTTGGTTTTATCATCACAGTTCGTTTTCTGGAATACCCATATATTGTATTCTGTAGATGTGGCCTAAACTGTTGTTCCATGTTCTTTTGAGTTTTCTATGGAATATGTTTTTTTAAAAAAAATTATCCATATTGACTTTGGAAAGCTTAACTTTAATTTTAAAGCAATTGAAATTTACAGGTAGGGGTATAAGTTAACATAGGCAATTTTTCCCAAATTTTAAATAAGTTGGATGTGTCACTATTTTTCCATCTATTGAAAGAGAAGATTTTGCTCTTTTAAAAAAACTGTTGATGTAAATATTACATCAATATTTGTTTTTAAAATACAGATAAAATAATTTCTATTGAAAAAGTCACTTACAGATCTTTTTGGGGTTAGTGTATTACAGTGTTCCCTCGATTTCCGCTGGAGATGCGTTCCGAGACCGCCCGCGAAAGTCGAATTTCCACGAAGTAGGGATGCGGAAGTAAATACACCATTTTTGGCTATGGACAGTATCACAAGCCTTCTCTTAACACTTTAAACCCCTAAATTACCATTTTCCATTCCCTTAACAACCATTTACTCACCATTATTACTGGTACTCACCATTGAATAAGACGCTTAGTGATCCTGATATTTATAAACATAATTATTTATTAACAATAATCTTTTTTTTTGTTATTTATTTGCAAAAATTATTAGTTTGGCGATGACATATGATGTCATTGGGTGGGAAAAGCCGTGGTATAGGAAAAAAACCGCGAAGTATTTTTAATTAATATTTTTTGAAAAACCGTGGTATAGGCTATTCGCGAAGTTCGAACCCATGAAAATCGAGGGAACACTGTACTATTAATTTTATTTATTTTAAATATTTATACATGCAAATTTATAGCTATGATGGATTGCATCTTGATGATTTTTAGCTGCTTCGAGCCCTTCATGAGGCAAAGGTGCTGACCAAGGCACTGGTAAAAGTTAAGGAGGTTGTATCCACAGATTGGCAATGCATTTTCCTATTTATTTTTTTACCCTGTGTTTATGGAATGAAATTTTAGCTTTTAAATTTTTATTTTTAAAGTATACTGTACATGTATTTAGGATTATTGAGGGATTCCTCTGCAGTTGCAATGAATTTCTTTTCTCAGAATTGTAAATAATTGTGCTATTGATATGCAGCAATTCTGTTCTTTGCCAACAACACTGAGGAATTTAGGCACAAAATATTAATAACGTTCCAAATATTTTTAAAATATCTAATACAATATGATGTTATTTTAGATATGAGTGTGTTACGCATAGGATGGCACGGTGATTTAAAATTTCAGTAAATCCCCTCTTCTAGGTGATCTCCAATAAAAGATAATTAGACCTAATAGTTTTCATTGTTGTTGATACTGACGTTTTTACTGCTGTATTATAAGGGGACTGTGACTGGCTGAATCCCAACAAAATCCCTTCCCTTTCATGACTGGATTCAAATAGTAATAAAAAAAAGGAGAAGATTACCTCTGTTGACTATTTAATGAGAAGGAATAGGTGAAAACAGGAAGAACACATGATCTGGGATAAAGACTTCTTGTCCTTTCCCATATTATACAGAAAATACACATTAACATATTGGAAGTCATCAGTCCTGATATTACCTTTTGTTGCTTTGGGTATTTTGGAGTCATTATTGACTTTGGACAACTGCCTGACAAGTCCCTGCAGTTTTATTGATAAGGATTTTCAGAAGTGGTTTACCATTCTTTTCCCTAGGCTGTGATTGGCTTAAGGTCACCTAGCTGGCTTTGTGCCTAATGCGGGACTAGAACTGGACTAGAATATTTTTAAAGACACCTCTGCAGACCTGAATGAACTCACAGATACTGTAACATCATAGGGCTTCTGTGAAGACCTATGTGTACCAGACAGGAACTTGCAAATATACAGTAACAATAAACCTTGGTTCACAGCTAAACTTAAGCATTTATTTACGTCATTCAAAAGAGGAAGCCTACAGAAAAGGTGATAGAATGCTGTACAGTCAGGCCAGAAATGTATTAACAAGGGAGATCAGAGCAGCAAAAAGAAACTATACTGAAAAGCTAAAGAATCAATTATCAGCAAATGAACCAGCAAACGTGGGGAAACTCTCAAAAACATCACCGGTTACAGCAAACCACCTTCCCAAGCTGAAGGAAATCAGCAACTGGCAGATGACCTGAATGTGTTCTACTGCAGGTTTGAAAAAAAATTACAGCCACCTATCTCCACAACCCACATCCCAGACACACCAACAAGAGCCAAATCTTCTACAACTGAACCCATCCCATAGCCTTTTCTTCCTCCTTCCCTCTTTCTGCCAATTTGAATAAGCAAATCCACTAATATTTTTAGGCATGCTTGTTGCTTTCTCTTTGAAAAGGCTGGGAAATATACTTGCAACAATGTCCTATGAATGTTTTTGCTTTGGAATTAAGGATAATGTGAAAGCAACATAAAGTAGAACTTCTGGTCACAAACACTTCTGATCACAACCAAATCACGTCCGATTTCCCCTTCTGCACCATTTTGGGGTTTTTTTGTGTGTGTGTGTGTGTAAATGCCAAATTTCCAAAATTAGGTTCAGGTCACCACCAAATCAGGTTGTGACCAAAGTTATGGAACAAATTATGGTCATGAACAAATTATGGTCATGACCAGAGTTTTATTGTATATTCCTTTTTAGGAATAAGTTTTTTCCCCCTCAACTTCAGCAAAGGCTAAGTTTACTGTGGTCTCTGAAAAAGAGCCTCTGTACTCTCTACTGCAGTCTCTGTGCACATATAGAAAAGTTAGTAAATGCATCATTTGACAATGCACGTTTACAGCTACTCTTGCAATCAACAGAATATTAAAGCTTTAACCTATAATATGAAAGGAGGGGGAAGGAGGCTGGAATTCTGAATTATTTCAACTGTTTTAAACTAGCAGTAGTTTGTTTTATTCATGAATATAGAGGATTTATAGATATGTATTTATCTTGCAGGTGGTGAATTTGTTGATGGGTATTTTACTGACAGTTGAAGTGACTCATCCCAATACTGTGTCATCTGTAGATATCCAGTATGAGGTTATTGGAAACTATTATTCCTCTGAGAGGGTTGCTGGTAGGTATATGTTTTAAAGGAATGACATTTGAATATTTCAGAATGTATATATTAGAAGAAGTTCTTAAAATATTCCAGCAATTTTTATATTTCTGAGGTACATAGATAAGAATGAAACATCTTGGTTTGTGGTTTGGCTTACTGGGAAAACCATAACTTCAATTTGACATTGAACCATTGCTTGGTAGTTTTTTGTTATTTCCAATGCCTGATAAAAATGGAAATAATTTGTATAATGCCAACTCCTGCCTGTATAACCTAGAGATAATAATTATTAATAATAATAATAATAATAATAATTTATTAGATTTACATGCCGCCCCTCTTCAAAGACTCGGGGCGGCTCACATGAAATGGTCCTCATTTAATGACAGTTTCTTTGATGATTTTTTGAAGTTATGGCACTGAATGAATGATAGTTATGATAGGTCCCTGAAATATAGGCCGTTGCAGCAAAATTCAGTCTTTTTAACTACTTCCCAATACTAACCAGTGCACCACTTGTGTACAGTCTCTGGTTCTAATTCTAGTTCATTTAATTGCTGGATTAGATGTATCAATCAACATGTAGTGCAGGTGGTTTGTTTTAATTTGTTTTTATTGTTAAATAATTTCTTAATATTTTTTCCCCCACCAGAAAATGCCTGTGTTCTCTTTGCCATCTCGCTCCTCATGTTTACCATTAGTGCTATGTTGGTGTATGGAGCAATTACCGTAAGTTTTACTTGAATGATTCTAATTTCTCTTCATTAGTAGTTTTCTTTTTCTCTTCAAGAGTAACACATTATTTTCGTTTTGCATTTTTAGCATCGTGTCAGTTGGCTGATTCCATTCTTTTGTTACCAACTCTTTGACTTTGTTCTCGGCTGTCTCATGGCTATAAGTTCTCTGACTTATTTGCCAAGAATAAGAGAGTACATGGAACAACTGGTAAGTATCTTTTTTTTTTCCCAATATTTTTTTATTAATTTTCTTTAAAATAACATACAGACTTACAAACATTTAACAACTGGTAAGTATCTATGACAATACTCTCAATCCAGTGATGGGAGGCAATGTAGTGAGTCATGCACAATTCATAAGCTTAACAAGATCATGTGAACTGGATGAGATAAAGGATATATGGCATTCTTAATTTTTAATCCCATTACATCTTACATTTTTAGAATTTATTCTCCTTGAAACTAGCAAGGAGAATTAGTTCTCCTCAATGTTCCCTCTTATTTTTTTTCAGTGTAGGCGGAAAAGTATAGGGGCTGTGCAGCACATTTGCATGCCTGAGCACCTGAATTTTTATCACAGATGTCACCCAAGACCATAACGAAATCACTGTTATTTGAAACTCAAAGTTATGCTTATTCAATGTACCCACTGAATTAAAAGTGTTATATATCAGTATCACTTATAATAATACATGTCTGCAATATAAAAAACTTGTGTAGTGTTTACGGTAATGTACACGGTTAGTCACTGAAAGTGTGTCTCACCTTACAGTTTCTCACGTCAAGGAATGGCCTGCTGACTGCACAAATACTATTATAGTCAATCAGTACAATAACTTCACATATGAAATATGTGGAAAAAATAATAATATTAGTTTCACAATTCATGTAAACATAATGATCTCTATGCACAACTGTGCACAGCTTTGCTGGCTGGAGAATTCTGGGAGTTGAAGTCCACAAGTCTTAAAGTTGTCAAGTTTGAAAATTTCTGTCTTAAGGTTTCAAGTATTCTTTCCATGGTTTTGCTTATCCATGCAGTAGGTGCTTGGAGTAACTTGCATACTACACTTTTTAAAAATGAGATGCATTTGCTTGATCAAATTCCTTCATATGAAGTTCGAGAATAAACTTTTGCAATAGAGCAGGAGTCCCCAAACTTGCTCAACGACTGTGACCCACTAGAGCAGGGATCTCCAACCTTGGCAACTTTAAGACTGGGGGGCTTCAAGTCCCAGAATTCCTCAGCTAGCAAAGCAAAGCTGGCTGAGGAAGTCTGGGCGTTGAAGTCTACAAGTCTTTAAAGTTGCTAAGGTTGGAGATCCCTGCTCTAGTGGGTCACAGCCATTGAGATGCATTGGAAATTTGCCTTCTGCAATCCCAGCTGGCTTCTTTCCCTCTCCCCCAGAGAAAGAAAACGCCAAAGGACATTTTACCTGTTCCCGTAGCTCTCCGCCCCTTTCAGTTCCTATGGCCAGTCGTTTGTATAGACATTGCCGAGGTTGCTCTGCACAAAGAAACATAGAAACATAGAAATCTGACGGCAGAAAAAGACCTCATGGTCCATCTAGTCTGCCCTTATACTATTTTCTGTATTTTATCTTAGGATGGATATATGTTTATCCCAGGCATGTTTAAATTCAGTTACTGTGGATTTATCTACCACGTCTGCTGGAAGTTTGTTCCAAGGATCTACTACTCTTTCAGTAAAATAATATTTTCTCATGTTGCTTTTGATCTTTCCCCCAACTAACTTCAGATTGTGTCCCCTTGTTCTTGTGTTCACTTTCCTATTAAAAACACTTCCCTCCTGAACCTTATTTAACCCTTTAATATATTTAAATGTTTCGATCATGTCCCCCCCTTTTCCTTCTGTCCTCCAGACTATACAGATTGAGTTCATTAAGTCTTTCCTGATACGTTTTATGCTTAAGACCTTCCACCATTCTTGTAGCCCATCTTTGGACCCGTTCAATTTTGTCAATATCTTTTTGTAGGTGAGGTCTCCAGAACTGAACACAGTATTCCAAATGTGGTCTCACCAGCATTCTATATAGCGGGATCATAATCTCCCTCTTCCTGCTTGTTATACCTCTAGCTATGCAGCCAAGCATCCAACTTGCTTTCCCTACCGCCTGACTGCACTGTTCACCCATTTTGAGACTGTCAGAAATCATTACCCCTAAATCCTTTTCTTTTGAAGTATTTGCTAACACAGAACTGTCAATACAATACTCAGATTGAGGATTCCTTTTCCCCAAGTGCATTATTTTACATTTGGAAACATTAAACTGCAGTTTCCATTGCTTTGACCATTTATCTAGTAAAGCTAAATCATTTACCATATTACAGACCCCTCCAGGAATATCAACCCTATTGCACACTTTAGAGTCATCGGCAAATAGGCAAACTTTCCCTACCAAACCTTCCCCTATGTCACTCACAAACATATTAAAAAGAATAGGACCCAGAACAGACCCTTGTGGCACACCGCTTGTAACCTGACTCTGCTCAGAATACTCGCCATTAACAATAACTCTCTGATGTCTATGCTTCAGCCAGCTGCAAATCCATTGAACTATCCAGGGATTAAGTCCAATCTTCACTAATTTATCTATCAGCTCTTTATGTGGAACCATATCAAAGGCTTTGCTGAAGTCCAGGTAGGCAATATCCACGGCACCACCTTCATCCAACACCTTTGTGACATAGTCAAAGAAATCAATGAGATTAGTCTGACATGATTTGCCTTCAGTAAAGCCATGCTGATTTGGGTCCAATAAGTTATTGTTTTTTAGGTGCTGATTTATCCTCTTTTTGAGTAGAGTCTCCATCATTTAAACTACAACTGATGTCAAGCTAACTGGCCTGTAGTTACCAGCTTCTTCTCTACTGCCCTTCTTGTGAATAGGCACAACACTGGCCATTCTCCAATCCTCAGGAACTTCTCCTGTTAACAAGGATTGGTTAAACAAATCAGTCAGGGGGGTAGTAATGACAGATCTGAGTTCTTTAAGAACTCTGGGGTGGATGCCATCTGGACCCATTGCCTTATTTATCTTTAATCGTTCAAGTTCTTCTAAGACATCGGCTTCTAAGATCACTGGAGCTGAATCCGTACAGCTGGAAGCAATGCTATATCCCTCTATAGTATTATTTTGTATGGTGTCTTTTGAGAAAACTGAACAGAAGTAGCTATTGAAATGGTCAGTGAGCTCCTTATTCCCATTAATGCATGTATTATTCCCGGTACTAAGTTTCGTGATGCCGCAGTTTTTCTTCTTCTTATCACTAATATATCTGAAGAAGGTTTTATCCCCCTTTACAGATTTGGCAATTTCTTCCTCTTTTGAGGCTTTAGCAGCATATATTATCTGTTTCGCCTCCTTCTGTCTCATTTTATACACCTCCCTATCAGCTATACTTCCAGACTCTTTATACCTCCTATAGGCAGCCTTTTTTTCATTGACTATAGCCCTTACATCATTGCTAAACCATAGCGGTTTCTTCTTCCTTTTACCTTTAGTTATTTGCCTTACATACAGTCCAGTGGCTTTTAAGATGGCCTTTTTTAATACAGTCCACTGGGTGCTCGCTCCTGCCACCATGGTTGCTAAGGAGACCAACGCTAGGGCACTTATCTAAAATGTCATCAATCAGCGTTCCAAAGACCCAAAGTGTGGTTTAGGAGAGAATCGCACTAAAGGCACTAAGCTTCTCTGCAACTAGCAAAGTCGAAGGGGCAGAATATTCCCCGGTAAAGTGAACATTGAGGGGAAACTCCCAATTATGCTCTGCTTTAGTAACAAAAATAGGCAATAAAATATCATTGATTATGTTTCTTGTAATTCAGCCGAGAAAGAGCAAAGTTAACAAAAAAGCAAAGGGAGGCATATTCCTCATCACAACTGCGCGGCACGTGGAAAGTGCTCTACCAGAGGTTTCTTATTGCCTGTGCGGCCGCGCAATCACACAACTTAGAGGTATAGTGGTTGTCCTAACTCCAGGGTGGCAGACCCAGTCTGCGCTCATTTAGAAAGTAGAGACTTCCCAGAGCAAACTTTTCTCTGCGGATGACATCTATTCCTGGCAGAAATACCAATTATGATGGTAGATATGCATCTGTGGAATGTTCTACCAGTATGCCTGAGATTTCAGGGAAATATGAGGTCTTTAAAATGGAGGGCCTTTCTTTGCTGTTGAAGAATGCACATCTGCTGCATATCTGAATCTCTTAATAAAATGTCCACATTTAAAAAACCTGTCTAAATTGTGTCTTGAAATCTGAGATGAATATTACTTTCTTTAACTGACACAAAATTTTTGGAGTCTCATATATACCATGTTTCCCCGATAGTAAGGCAGTGTCTTACTTTCTTTTTACCCCCAAAAGCCCCCCTATGTCTTACTTTCGGGGTATGTCTTATATTGGAAAAAATAAGACACACCCGGCCAACCCACCTACCCGAACCCGCAACACCCGTGTCCCGTAAAAAGTAGTAGCACCCTCCCCCACACACACATCCGCATCCCCGCCTGCCCACCCCATCCGGAGCTGCCGGAAAGGAGGCGGGCGAAGGAGGGCGCAGCTCCGGCCGCTCGCCTCGCCCGCCCACCCGGCGTCTCCGAAGCGCCCTTCGCCTTGAGCTCCCTCCGGAGCCTGCCGCCGCCGCCGCGCTTCCTCCGCCGGCCGAGGAGTCCTCCTTATCCGCGCCGGGTTTGGAGTAAGGCTTGAAGCTGGACTTGTCCTCGGCGGGCGAGGCAGCGGCCCTGGCCGAAACGGCGCGGCTCTGCCTGCGGCATGAGCGGGAGCTCCGACTGCGCTTCTTGCGCAAGCCCAACGCCGACAGAGACGTCCAAAGGCGGACGCTTGCAGCTCAGCGACATCGGCGCCGAGGACAAGTCCAGCTTCAAGCCTCCTCGGCCGGCGGAGGAAGCGTGGCGGTGGCGGCAGGCTCCGGAGGGAGCTCGGGCGGTGGCCGCTCCGCCGCTTCGGCTAGGACCGCCGCCTTGCCCACCGGGTGGCCCAAGCTGGCGCGAGCTTGGGCCACCCGGCGGGCGAGGCGGCGGCCCTGGCCGAAGCGGCGGAGCGGCCACCGCCCGAGCTCCCTCCGGAGCCTGCCGCCGCCACCGCGCTTCCTCCGCCGGCTGAGGAGGCTTGAAGCTGGACTTGTCCTCGGCGCCGATGTCGCTGAGCTGCAAGCGTCCGCCTTTGGACGTCTCTGTCGGCGTTGGGCTTGCGCAGGAAGCGCAGTCGGAGCTCCCGCTCATGCCGCAGGCAGAGCCGCGCTGTTTCGGCCAGGGCCGCCGCCTTGCCCGCCGAGGACAAGTCCAGCTTCAAGCCTCCTCGGCCGGCGGAGGAAGTGTGGCGGCGGCGGCAGGCTCCGGAGGGAGCTCGGGCGGTGGCCGCTCCGCCGCTTCGGCCAGGACCGCCGCCTCGCCCGCCGGGTGGCCCAAGCTGGCGGTGGCGTGAGCTTGGGCCACCCGGCGGGCGAGGCGGCGGCCCTGGCCGAAGCGGCGGAGCGGCCACCGCCCGAGCTCCCTCCGGAGCCTGCCGCCGCCGCCACCCGCGCTTCCTCCACCAGCCGAGGAGGCTTGAAGCTGGACTTGTCCTCGGCGCCGATGTCGCTGAGCTTCAAGCGTCCGCCTTTGGACGTCTCTTTGTCGGCGTTGGGCTTACACAGGAAGCGCAGTCGGAGCTCCCGCTCGTGCCGCAGCCAGAGCCGCGCCGCTTCAGCCAGGGCCGCCGCCTCGCCCGCCAGGTGGCCCAAGCTCTGGGCGCAGCGCACCACCGCGCACAGCTCCCTCGCTTTTACGTAGTACCGTGTTTCCCCGAAAGTAAGACATATGTCTTACTTTCGGGGTATGGCTTATATTAGCCGACCCCCCTGAAACCCCCCATATGTCTTACAATCGGGGGGGTCTTACTATCGGGGAAACACGGTAGTTCATGGCCTCTGCTTCAATGCTAGCGATATCTCTGTTCTTCCCTTCCTCTTTCTAAAGGAGGTTGTGCCACGTCAAGCTCTAACTTAACTTAAATCTTCGTTTGTGGTTTACTAATAAGACATTCTTGTAACAGTTACAAGTTGTAAGGAGAGTGTGCAAAAATGCTCCACTGACTGTCTGCTTTGCTTCATGAAAAAATAGTGTTGTCTTTTTTAAAACTAAACAATCAGTATCTTTTGTTTTGGACTAATTTTCACAGGTCTGGAGGAGGGTTTTGTGGATACCAAAGAACCTGATAGTGGAATCCTTTGTAATAACTGCATTACTGTTTCTTTTTCTAGCCGGAATTCCCATACAAAGATGACCTTCTTGCTCTTGATTCAAGCTGTCTTCTGTTCATTGTCCTATTGTTCTTTGTTTGGATCATTATTTTAAAGGTCAGTTTTTGGATACTTTAAAATGTTACCTTTTAAAGGATATGACTTTCTCATTCATGTCTTAGCAATTAAAATGAAACTATATGATTTGCGCTTCTTAGTTGTCATTCTGGTTATTTGTTTTGGGTGATTCTTCCCTGTAGTTCCTTAACTGTACTGAGAGTTCAGTTATGATTAGGGTGGATTTGATTTAAATCAACTTGGTTTAAATCATAATTTTTAAATAGCAACTGTTATTTCATTTATTGGATTTATATGCCGCCCCTCTCCGAAAACTCGGGGCGGCTGTCTCTGTCCTGTAGCAGCTCCTCCTTTGATCCATTGTTGACTTACCAACAGTCGTAATGCAGAATATACAGCTTCATGCTACATAACTAAGCTCCATTTCATGCTGAATAAACTAAATTAGTAATGTATCTTAAATAGAAAACTATCTTTAGATATATTTTTGCTCCATGAGAATTTTATTAAAATAATTTTGATAAAAATATAAAAAAAATGATTTAAATTTTAAAAATATTTAAATAAAAAAGTGATTTTTTTAAAAAAAATTTAAAATCGATTTTTATACACCCTGATTATGATTGGTTAAATATTTGTTTCCTCTTATTACATATTTTATTTATCTGCACTTTTTTGTCTTTTGCATAGACATTTTATCAATGGTAGCATTCTTTTCAGTTAAACTGAAGGTGTTAATTTATATTCTGATGTTTTAGGAGATTTTGAACTATCACCTATTTAGAAGAGTGGTGCAGTTATAGCTGTAGGTGGCTTAGTTTATTAGTTAGCAATTCAACTGATTTGAATATAAAAGTGTGTTTAATATGTTGTCAAACGCGCTGGTGAAGGTGCTGTTATTCACAATTCCTCTGCTGTTATGGTATGTTCAGATAGTGTTCTTTTTCCCCCCTCTTGCAGGCCTATCTAATTAATTGTGTCTGGAACTGTTATAAATACATTTGCAATAGAAATGAGCCTGAAATAGCTGTTTACCCAGCATTTGAAGCACCCCCACAGGTAAATGGTTTATGAAATTAAACTAAGCTAATTTCTAATTTAAAGCACTCGGGCTGTGATTATGGATATGTGTTTTATCTGAACCAGCGTTGTTTCTAATATACAATATAAATACAATATAAAGTATGTAATATATACACTCAAAGAGTTGCATAGATGAGATGGGGAATCATACAAATTGAATAAATAAATGCATCTATCCATTTTATGCATTTATGCATTATCCTTTAACGGATAAATGCAAATTTGTCCGTTAAAGTTACCAGTTGGATATTTTCACATAGACTTTCTCAGTTTGAATTCAATCTTGAGTGACTTTGACATATTTTGAATATACAAAAGTGGTTTACAATTGTAGGTTTTTTTAACTTTCTAGTTTAGTCCTGTATCTAGTTTAGTCCTGTATTTCCCAGTTGTCTTCCATCCAAGTACTGATCAGGCCCAGTAATTTAGCATCTGCTCTTTATTTAGAGCTTTATTTACATGCAAGTAACCAGAGCATGATTATTAATTCAAATTTAGTAGAATGGTTCAGCCTGTAAAATAGCAAGTTAAAAGGTCTCAAATTACCTCTCCCAGAAATGTGGTTATTCACATCTTGGCCTCTTGCTTTGGAGGAGCAGCCTGGTGGTTCACACTGTCAGTATCTTCACTGACATCTTCACTGCTAATAGCAATATGTCTCTGGGAGAGGATACTCATGTTTTAGTGATAAAAAGAATAAAAGTTCAAAAACTGTAGTAATTTCAATCATATGTCATAGCTTACGTAGCCTAGCCTCTGTGTGACCAGAAGAGTCGGTCTTTCCTTCCCTCCTTAGAAGATTAACCAATCTAACTGCAGATAAACAAAAACTTCATTGAAATAAAGATGAAATATAAAGAACATTTTAAAACCTTTAAATAGAAAAAAAGATAAAGAGGGTAAAGTCTAGAGCAGTTCAATGCTGCAAAACAGCTTCAGAAAACCATATTTTAAAAAAAGCAATCTAGGCAGATCGCAAGGTGTCAGAAGTCTGCTACAAATGGCTTGTCCTTTACCTCAGTTTGGTAAAAAAGATATTGCATAGATTCAAATTGATATTAAAGCTTACAAGAATATATGGTTATTTTCCTATGGATACAAAGATAAAAGTTCCCAGAGGTTTTTTTTTCAGAGAAAATAATATTAAGACTTGGGTAAAACATAAAAATGATTTGGAAAACTTAACATAAATTTCTGGGTGAATCTTTATTTTAATGAAACTGAAGATGAAAGTTTTCTGCTTTAAGATTACTCGGTTACTTCTGTTTCTTGAGAGCTCCTGAATTGCTTTCCTCCGAAGCTTAGGGCAATGGAAGCATCTGTCCCTTACTCAATCTTCCCCCCCCCATGTTCTCCAGAGATTCCCCTGCTTTTAAAATGGTTTTTAAAAATATCTTTAGCAGAGGAGGGACTGGAGTAATTAACTCTGCATGTGACGCAAAGGCATATCTCACTCAAGGGCATATGTGTTCTGTCTAAGCCTGTAATCAGCATAAAAGAGAGTGCTGTGAACATTTAAGCTTGTGAACTGGCAAGGAAGCTACATTTGCTCCAAGAGATAAAGACATCAAAGCATCTCTTTCAAAAAAATGTTTAGAAGTGCAGTTGAAATACGCATATACTGCAGAGCAATGCATTTCTTTGAAATTCACCAATGATATGAAGTTCTTTCTGTACAGTTTGAGAGCTATTTCAAATGTAATCTCTGCTTACCACTACTCAAATAAGACAATTGTTAACAATAGAAACTACTTGGGTTCTAATTCATACTGTGTATGCATAAAACCACTGATTTGGAATAACAAAGCAAGTCATTCAGTAGTTTAATATTAGTTTTAATTTAATTTCTGGAGACAATTTGCCAATGAGGAAAGACTCTTACTAAAACTTTTAATGAGATTTCATGAAAATGGTTTATTACTATTACAAATATTTTAGTTGATGGCATATTGTGTTAATCAATAAAATAACTCTAATAATCTGTTTTTTCCTCTTACAGTATGTTTTGCCATCCTATGAAATGGCAGTGAAAATGCCAGAAAAGGAGCCGCCACCTCCTTACATTCCTGCCTGAAGCAGCCATGTTTCTAGCAAACTAATTGTATAGCTTCATTTTTTATATTGTAAGATTGCTTAAATATTCAGGGTTTTAGGAGCAACCATACAAGGTTAAGAAGCATTTGATATAATCTTACTAAACACAATTCATAGGGAGTGGTTTTTCTCCCTCTTGCTAGCTTAAATTTTATTGATCTCCTTAGATCTCTTCAGTAATTCTTGCTATGGGGTTTTACTTTGTAATTTCAGCTTCTGCATACAATTCCAATTCTATGGAATTGTAATTTCATTTTACTTCAAGAAACACTTTTATTAAGTTAAGCAAGTTCTGGATATTACACATTTAGGAAATCAGTCATCTTGCAAGAATAGATTAGTTCTGAAGAACAATCATATCAATGGCAATATTTTTTTCTTTTTGTGTGTGGGAAAATTAGTTCCTATGTGGTGCACTGTTGCATATATGTATTTATCTGAAACTTTTAGTGTTATATTAGTTTTTACTGTGTTATCCCTATGCCTTGAAACAATGATATTTTGTAAAGCCTGAAGTTGGAATTAATAGTTTGAAATTTTTTGTCATATGGTATGAATGCCAGAAGAGGACACTACTTTTGTCATTTGCTTGCTTCAAATCTGTATGTATTTTCATCTTTGTTTATAAATGATGCTTTAATAAATCTTTAAGAAAATAATTTGGGTGAGTATTTATGGTATTTACTATAGTCATTTAGATTAATTACTTTTAAATTTTTGTTGAAATAATTCAGCAGAAGGCCTAACAGTTCAGTCAAGACTTGAAATACAATTATAAAACTTATTGAACGAACTTCTTTTTTCTTCCTCCCCCAATTTCAATTTAAACTTCAGTAGCATTAACAATAATGGTGGTACTTTTAAGTAGAGCTAAGAAGGTAACAAATTAAAACAGGCTAAATACCTATCAAATGCTGAAACAGTGTTGTTAAGGAACAGTTATTCTTAGAAAATATTAAGGAATTGATGTTACATTATCAAGATTTTAAAGCAAATATCGGTACATGGTGGAACATGTTCAATTTGAAATTATGGAAATTAAAATGAATATGATTGATGAAAATAAAGTGGAAAAACAGATGGAAAGATGGTACAGGGTCAGAGGTTTTAGGGCAAATTGGAATCATTCTACACTTTGCAAACATGTTGATATTCCTGGTTGTAAAAAATTCTAAATTAGTACACCCTCATTTGGTGGAGGGATTGAATGTATGTTGATGGGTGGCAGGAGCACAATTCACCATGCACTGTTTTGTGTTGTGTGTATTTTATATTATATAAAATCAATTAAAAATTATTTTAAAAAAGATTTTCAAGCAAAGACTGGACAGTTATTTGTCCAGATGGTTTGAGGATTCCTGCTATGGGTAGATAGTTTAGAAGATCTCCAAGACCTATTCCAACCCTATATATTTATGATAAATATATTTTAACTAAATGTTATTACTACCCAGGAGGATTAACTGGAGATAGTTGTCACTTCAGGTTTACTTACTTAAAATCATGAATTTGGTTGGATTGTTATTAAGAATTAGTACATTGGATTTTAAGTATATAATTGGGTTATTGATTGTGTGTGTGTGTGTGTGTGTGTGTGTGTGTGTGCATACAGGTATAAATCTGTAAATTAAATGATAGTTATCTTTTTTGTCAATTGAAGCCAGCTGGGTAATTTAGGGACATTTACTTACCCCAGAGTTGTTTTGGGGAAGGTGGAGGTTAATAATAAAGGGTAATGATAAGTACCATTGCGTAATATCAGCAATTTTAAAAACTTTTTGACAAAAGGGTAAAGGAAGGGTTAGGCATGTTTATAGAAAAACATGTCACTGATGCTCACTGATGGATCTATAAGCCCAGGAAAACATGAACTATTACTTCTGTTATTTTTATAGCTATAAAGTCCATGAACTTCAGTCCAAGTTCAAGGCCCATACTGACATACTTGGCAAAACTGTTCAGCCTGGAAGTTTACTAAGACAAAGGAAGTAATGGGCCTCAAAACAGTTTTCACAATCCCTATAAAAACAGAAAATTGAATTCATTGACAAATACAGTTTGGTGAGATGAATTTTTAGTACACATGATTTCAAAGTTTGAAAAACATACCTTCACAAAATGTCTCTAATTTCTAACTACACTATACATCAAATACAATGATTTCCAAAGTTGTCATGGTATACTATGAAATAATATATTTTGGGGATGACTACAACAATTGAAAATAGCATTCACACACTTTGGGGGGGGGGAAGTATTTAGTCAGACAACAGTTCTCCCACTTAAAAAGATGAGAGAGGCCTGTAATTGACATCATAAGTAGCCTTCAACCATGAGAGACAACATGAGAAAAGACATCCAGAAAATCACGTCTGATTTTTATAATTTGCAAATAAATTCATTAAAAATCAGACAATGTGATTTTCTGGATGTCTTTTCTCATGTCTCTCATGGTTGAGGTCTACTTATGATGTCAATTACAGGCCTCTCATCTTTTTAAGTGGGAGAACTTGCACAACTGGTGTCTGACTAAATACTTTTCTTCCCCACTGTATGTGCAACTCTGGCCCTGGGCTCAGGTTGCTGCTGCTTAATGCCAGGTCGGTGGTCAATAAAGCTCTCCTCATCCGGGATCTGATCCTGGATGAGGAGGCCGACCTGGCATGTATTACTGAAACCTGGCTGGGCCCAGAGGGAGGTGTTCCTCTCTCTGAAATTTGCCCAGCTGGGTTTCAGATATGGCACCAACCTCGACCCCAGGGAAGGGGGGGAGGAGTGGCTATTATAGCCAGGGAGAGCCTTTGCCTACGTGGACTCATTGCTCCGGAAATTGCGGGTTGCGAGTCACTCTTGATGAAGTTGGACTTAGGGGTTCAGGTGGGCTTATTTCTCACGTACCTGCCTCCCAGCTGCGTGTCAAAAGCCCTGCCTGTGCTACTCGAGGAGGTAGCCGGGTTGGCGGTGGAGTTCCCCAGATTTATTGTCTTGGGGGACTTCAACCTGCCGTCACTCGGCGAAACCTCTGGCTTGGCACAGGAGTTCATGGCCACCATGACAGCCATGGACCTGACTCACGTAGTACGGGGTCCGACTCATGAGGGGGGGCACGCACCTGACATGGTATTCCTTTCCGAGCAATTGAGTAATGGTCTGAGACTAAGGGGCTTAGAAGCAGTGCCTTTGTCATGGTCAGACCATTTTCTACTACGGCTTGACTTCCTGGCTCCAATCCTTCCCCGCAGGGACGCGGAACCAATGAAGATGTTCCGCCCCAGACGCCTGATGGACCCAGAGGGCTTTCAGACGGCGCTTGGGGTTATTCCAGAGGCACTCATCCACAGTTCGGCGGAGTCTCTTGCGGAGGCCTGGAATACGGCTGCTGCGGAGGCTCTCGACCGGATTGCGCCTTTGCGACCTCTCCGTGGCGCTAGACCCCGTAGAGCCCCATGGTTCAACGAGGAGCTCCGGGAGTTGAAACGCCAAAAGAGACGTCTAGAGAAGCGATGGAGGAAGAGCAGGTCTGAATCTGATCGAACACTTGTAAGAGCCTTTATTAAGACTTACAAAGTGGCGCTCAAGGCGGCAAGATGCGCGTACCATGCCGCCTTGATTGCATCAGCGGAATCCCGCCCGGCCGCTCTGTTTAGGGTGACCCGCTCCCTTCTTAACCAGGGGGGAGTTGGGGAGCCCTTGCAGAGTAGTGCCGAGGAGTTTAACACGTTTTTCACTGATAAAGTCGCTCAGATCCGGGCCGACCTCGACTCCAATTGTAAAACAGAGTCGACTGACAATGAGTCAGTCGAGGTGACTGGGGCACGTACTTGTCCACCTGTCTGGGAAGAGTTTGATCTGGTGACACCTGATGAAGTGGACAAGGCCATTGGAGCTGTGAGTTCCGCCACCTGTACTGGATCCGTGTCCCTCCTGGTTGGTCTCGGCCAGCAGGGAGGTGACACGGAGCTGGGCCCAGGAGATTACCAACGCTTCCTTGGGGAGGGGAGTTTTTCCATCACTCTATAAAGAAGCGCTTGTGCGCCCTCTCCTCAAGAAGCCTTCCCTGGACCCAGCCGTACTCAACAACTATTGTCCAGTCTCCAACCTTCCCTTCATGGGGAAGGTTGTCGAGAAGGTGGTGGCACTCCAGCTCCAGCGGTCCTTGGAAAAAGCCGATTATCTAGGTCCCCAGCAGTCGGGCTTCAGGCCCGGTTACAGCACGGAAACCGCTTTGGTCGCGTTGATGGATGATCTCTGGCGGGCCTGGGACGGGGGTTTATGCTCTGTCCTGGTGCTCCTCGATCTCTCAGCAGCTTTCGATACCATCGACCATGGTATCCTTCTGCACCGGTTGGAGGGGTTGGGGGTGGGAGGCACTGTGCTTCAGTGGTTCTCCTCCTACCTCTCTGGCCGGTCGCAGTCGGTGTTAGTGGGGGGTCAGAGGTCGACTCCGAGGTCTCTCCCTTGTGGAGTACCTCAGGGGTCGGTCCTCTCCCCCTTGCTATTTAACATCTATATGAAACCGCTGGGTGAGATCATCCAAGGACATGGGGTGAGGTATCATCAATATGCCGATGATACCCAGCTTTACATCTCCACCCCATGCCCAGTCAACGAAGCGGTGGAAGTGATGTGCCGGTGCCTGGAGGCTGTTGGGGCCTGGATGGGTGTCAACAGACTCAAGCTCAACCCGGATAAGACGGAGTGGCTGTGGGTTTTGCCTCCCAAGGACAATCCCATCTGTCCGTCCATTACCCTGGGGGGGGGGAATTACTGACCCCCTCAGAGAGGGTCCGCAACTTGGGCATCCTCCTCGATCCACAGCTCACATTAGAGAACCATCTTTCAGCTGTGGCGAGGGGGGCGTTTGCCCAGGTTCGCCTGGTGCACCAGTTGCGGCCCTACCTGGACCGGGACTCATTGCTCACAGTCACTCATGCCCTCATCACCTCGAGGTTCGACTACTATAATGCTCTCTACATGGGGCTACCTTTGAAAAGTGTTCAGAAACTTCAGATCGTGCAGAATGCAGCTGCGAGAGCAGTCATGGGCTTACCCAGGTATGCCCATGTTTCACCATCACTCCGCAGTCTGCATTGGCTGCCGATCAGTTTCCGGTCACAATTCAAAGTGTTGGTTATGACCTTTAAAGCCCTTCATGGCACTGGACCAGAATATCTCCGAGACCGCCTTCTGCCGCACGAATCCCAGCGACCGATTAGGTCCCACAGAGTGGGCCTCCTCCGGGTCCCGTCAACTAAACAATGCCGGTTGGCGGGCCCCAGGGGGAGAGCCTTCTCTGTGGCGGCACCGACTCTCTGGAACCAACTCCCCCCGGAGATCAGAACTGCCCCTACTCTTCCTGCCTTCCGTAAACTCCTCAAAACCCACCTTTGCCGTCAGGCATGGGGAAACTAAACATCTTCCCCTGGGCACGTTGAATTTATATATGGTATGCTTGTGTGTGTGTATGTTAGTATAGGGGTTTTTCTTAATTTATAATATTTTAATTAATTGGATTATGTATTGGATTGTCTTTTCACTTGTTGTGAGCCGCCCCGAGTTTTCGGAGAGGGGCGGCATACAAATCCAAATAATAAATAAATAAATAAATTCCTATATTACTTACCGTGTTTCCCCGATAGTAAGGCCATGTCTTACTTTCTTTTTACCCCCAAAAGCCCCACTATGTCTTACTTTCGGGGTATGTCTTACATTACCATCCCCGGAAGCGAGCCAGTTTATGCCCTGGAAACCAGCTACTCTTCCAGCCAAGGCACCTTTTGAGCGGCGTTGCAAAAAAAAAAAAAACATCTTACGTCTCCCCTTCCCCCAACCCCGGCCTCTTTCACACAACCCGACCTCTTTCTTTCTCCTTCTCTGGCAGATCGAGCGCGCGAAGTGGCACCTCTCACCTTCCGCCGCTGCTGGCTGCCCGCCCTCTTTCGCCCAGCGCCGCTTGAAAGGACCCCCCCCTTGGCTTCTGCGATATGCCGGAGAGCCGGAGAAGGGGGCGTCCGGACCCCCCCACCCCCAGCAGAAGCCAAGGGAGGGGGGTCCTTTCAAGCGGCGCTGGGTGAAAGAGGGCGGGCGGCCAGCAGCAGAAGGCGAGAGGTTCCCCCTTCTCCGGCTCTCCGGCATATCGAAGAGGCACCTCTCACCTTCCGCCGCTGCTGGCTGCCCTCTTTCGCCCAGCGTCGCTTCGGAAGCTGCCGAACGCCGTCAGGGGGGTGCTTGGCGAGCGGCACTTGGCGAACGGAGAGGCGGTCACCAAGCGCCCCCCTGACGGCATTCGGCGGCTTCCGAAGCAACGCTGGGCGAAAGAGGGTGGCCAGCAGCGGCGGAAGGTGAGAGGTGCCTCTTCGCGCGCTCAATCTGCCGGAGAGCCGGAGAAGGAGGCACCTCTCGCCTTCTGCTGCTGGCCGCCCGCCCTTTCGCCCAACGTCGCTTGAAAGGACCCCCCCCCCTTGGCTTCTGAGATATGCCGGAGAGCCGGAGAAGGGGGTGTCCGGACCCCCCCACCCTCAGCAGAAGCCAAGGGGGGGGGTCCTTTCAAGCGGCGCTGGGCGAAAGAGGGCGGGCGGCCGCGGCGAGGCGAAGGGGATGGGCGCGTGGGGAGCTGCGAGAAAGGAGGCGGCCGAAGCGGCGGACCAGTTCGCGGCGCTGGCGAGGGAGCTGCGCGCCCAGGAGAATCTCCCTTACGCAGCCTGGTGCCAGCTGGCGGTGGCGTGCTGCGTAAGGGAGACTCTCCTGGGCGCGCAGCTCCCTCGCCAGCGCCGCGAACTGCTCCGCCACTTCGGCCAGGGCCGCCGCTTCGCCCGCCTCCTTTCTGGCAGCTCCCCACGCACCCATCCCCTTTGCCTCGCCGCGGCGAGGCGAAGGGCGCGCGGGGAGCTGCCGGAAAGGAGGCGGGCAAAGGAGGGCGCAGCTCCAGCCGAACAAAGTGCAGCCGAGCAAAGTGCAGCAGGTCAAGCAGGCCACCAGGACAGGCCACTGCCGGCCGCTCGGAGCTCTCCACAAGGCTCGGCGTGCGCGCGGCTGCTCCTCCGAAGCCGGCTCGGGGGTTTCCATGAAGAGGCGGTGCCTGCGCCACGGAGGCAGCTGGCACCAGGCTGCCTAAGGGAGATTCTCCTGGGCGCGCAGCTCCCTCGCCAGCGCCGCGAACTCTTTGCAAAGCGAAGGACGGCGCTGGGGCCGAGGGAACCGCCGCCAGCGCTGCTGCCGCGCTGCCTGGGTCTTCCCGAAGTCATCGGGCTCCCCCCCGCAATACCCCCGTGTTTCCCCGAAAGTAAGACATATGTCTTACTTTCGGGGTATGGCTTATATTAGCCAACCCCCCTGAAAACCCCCATATGTCTTACAATCGGGGGGGTCTTACTATCGGGGAAACACGGTATCTTTAGTTTTTGACATACAGGTAGTTCTTGACTTACTACAACAATACATTTAGTGAACATTGAAAGTTACAATAGCACTGAAAAAAGTGACTTACCCGTTTTTCAGATGACCATGGCAGCATCACATGATCAAAATTTGGATGCTTGGCAAGTGATTCATATTTATGACAATTGCAGCATCCCAGGTTTAAGCAATCAGTTTTTGCGACCTGAGAAGCAAAGTCAATGGGGAAGCCAGATTCATTTAATAATCATGTTACTAACTTAACAAGTGCTTACTTAACAACTATGGCAAGAGAAGTCATAAAATGGGGGCAAATCCCTTTAATTCTCTCACTTAGCAACATTTTGAGCTCAATTGTCATGAAAATTCAAGGACTACCTATATAAGTGATACGACATAGCTCCACGTTTTGCCATGACACAACAATATAATCTCTTCAGTACAACTGTTTTATTTAAGCACAAATATTGGACTTATGGTTTTTGGAAACCTATGTTAAGCAGCTAATGTTTATTTTCCAGACCCAGGGCAACAGATTGTGCATTTTGCTCTATTGGACAAAATAAGTCACCCTGGCTTTCACATATCTTTATAGCAGCAGTTCTTGCTTAACAGTGGTAACTAGGACTGGCTAGAATGTCACTAGGTGTCACAACATCATGTGACCACACTGATTTCTGACAGCAATTGCAGCAACCCGGTAACTATTGTTAGATGAATCTCACATTTTTTGTTGGCTTTCTCATTGACTTTGCTTGTTAGAATATCGCAAATGGTTTTCATATCACTATGGGATGCAATGCAAATGCAGTCTGGTTACCAAATGCCTAAATTGCAATCTCATGCAATGGTCTTGAAGCTGTAACTTCAAAAGTTTGCTGAAAGAGTGCTTGTTGAACTAGGTATTAGGACTTCACTGGTGGCTTCCAACAAGCAGTCAATGGGAAAGCTAACATGATCTCATGACTTAACGGATGCTTTTGACTGCGCAGGAATTGCTACGGTAGCAATAGCAGCTTGAACTGCCATTGTAAGTTGGCATGGTCATATGATGTCAGACATTATGATTGTAAAGGAGATTCCAGTCTCAGTTACCATCAGAAGTGAGGCCAACCTGTAATAGTTGAGGACATTTTTTTTAAAAAAAAATACTGTACAACTCAATAAACCATAATAAATTGAAATCAGTACATTTTAATATCAACAGATTTAAGATTTATAAAATCAGTACTAAATGATCAGATTTCATCCCAAATGCAGTGGGTAGAGTGCAGCTCTGCAAGCTACTTCAGCTAACTGCTAGCTGTAGTTCAGCAGTTCAAATCTCACCACCCGCTCAAGGTTGACTCAGCCTTCCATCCTTCCTAGGTGGGTAATAGGAGGACCCAAATTGTTGGGAGCAATATGCTGATTCTGTAAACAATTTAGAGAGGGCTGTAAAAGCACTATGAAGCCGTATCTAAGTTTAAATGCTATTGCTAAAATGCGAATAATAGTAATACAACCTAAATCCTTCAGGATTGGGCGGAATAGAAGTCGAATTAATAAATAATAAATAGTTTGATAGTAGTGGTGGGAATTAGTTGTTTAGCAGAGTGTTGACATGGGAGAAAAACTGTTCTGGTGTGCAATGCCCTAAAGCAGTGTTTCCCAACCTTGGCAACTTGAAGAGATCTGGACTTCAACTCCCAGAATTCCCCAGCCAGCATTCGCTGGCTGAGGAATTCTGGGAGTTGAAGTCTAAATCGTGGTTTTGAAGTCTAAGCGTGGTTTTGAATGTTGAATTTTAAACATTTTATGTCCAGGATGTGGTCTGTAGATATGCCTACAATTTTAGTATTAAATTATTAGCTTATCCAATCTTATTTATTTATTTGTCAAACATGTACAACATAGCAGGTATATAGGTATAAACATAAACATAAGCAAAGTAAGTACAGATAATAGGACAGAGACGGTAGGCACGATGGTGCGCTTATGCACGCCCCTAATCTGTTCCTTTTTTTCTCCTAAAATCACGGCAGCTCGTTGTTGCTTTTCGGTTCCCCTCCATGCACAATAGCCCAGATGTATGTCGTCTGCTGACCTCAAAGATAATTCATGCTTGCGCGTTCTCTAAACGCCCGCCCGACAGGTCAGATACGTCTGGACATCTCCCAAGTGGGACCTTTCCTCTGAATAAATCTATGAACCAGAGCCGGCGGGCGTCACGTGTCTTCCTCACAGTAGGTAGGGCTGCCCCGGCCGGGAGGAGACGGCAGATTTCTCTGTCTAGTCCGGCTTTAGATTGGGTTACGGACGGAAGCGGAGGCCCAGAAAGGGCAGCTGAAGACACATGGCGGGAGGCTCGAGGGCCGAAAGCGCCGGGGACTTGCTAGCCGCGGCACACAAGCGCTTCGAAGGACGGCAGCACGATAGGGCGGAGGAGCTCTATAGCCAATACATCCATCACTGCGCATGCTCCGCCATGAGGTGATTGCGTACGCGGCTGTGGGATCCAAAATCTGAGCCGGGCGGGCGGGGGTGGGGGCGAGTGGGTGCAGTGTTGCTTGTCGAGGAGTGATCCGTCGATTACAAGCTCCAGCCAGTCATTTTCCACTCATAGCGCCGGACGTGGAGAGATCTCCATGGCGATCTATGGCCTTGACCTGTTTCTTTCAAGTCGAGAGTGGGCTGTAATTCATCGTTTTGAGTGCAATAATCGAGTACATCCAGCTTGAGTGTGGTTGCTCTCCTTCGCTTTTTCCTTTCCCTCTTTCTTTCTCAGCCTTAGAGAAATTTTCCAAAGAGAGAGAGAGAGACCTGGGTCCAAAGTATAGGATAATATGGAGCCTGGTCCTTTTGCCAGAACAGGCATAGGGGCTGTTAACGACTATTTCACCTTCAACCACAGCAACATACGAGCACACAACAGATACAAATTTAAAGTAAACCGCTCCAAACTCGACTGCAGGAAATACCATTTTAGTAACTGAGTAGTTGATGCATGGAACTCACTACCCGACCCTGGAATCATCATCTAGCTCCCAAAGCTTTACCCTTAGACTATATACTGTTGACCTCTCCCAATTCCTAAGAGATCAGTAAGGGGTATGCATAAGTGCACCAGTGTGCCTTCTGTCCCCTGCCCTAATGCTTCTCTCTTGCTAGTTTCATGTATATAAACATGGTTATATCTTTGTATACTACCAATACGTACTTGACAAAATAAATAAATATAAAAGAGAGCCGAGAAAGCGAAACAGCAATGTATTAAAAAATGGAAGATGGATATACTGTATTCTGAAACAGGAACTCTCAATTAGTGGAAATGGATGGAAATTTGGGGTAGGGTGAGAGAAGAACCAAACAACCACCAGGTGCTGGATGTAAAACTCTTTATGACAAATGTGTCTGACCCTTGGGTTGCTTGTGTCCTTGGCCAGCTAATGATGTGGTCCCACAAGATCATGGACTTTAACATTAAGTGAGTTTATGAAACTATATTATATGTTTTATATGCAACCCATATAAAACTCACTGTGGCCCAGGCAAGCCAAAATGTTAGACATCCGTGATTTACACCAGGGGGTCTCTAACCTTGGCAACTTTAAGACTTGTGGACTTCAACTGCCAGCAAAGCTGGCTGAGGAACTCTGGGAGTTGAAGTCCACAAGTCTTAAAGTTGCTAAGGTTGGAGACCCCTGTTTTACAGAGGTTTTTTTTACCAGCCACTATCCCTCAGGTTGCATGCCCTCCATGGCCTGGCTGGCTGAGAAATTGTAGAAGGCTTAGCTTGTGAGTATAGACTAGCCCAAATGAGGAGTCCTGTGGTAGCATCTTCTCAAAATTTATTTTATTTCTTGAGTGTTAACTTTAATAGTACTAGCACTTAAACTTATATACCCCTTCATAGCGCTTTACAGCCTAAGCAGTTTACAGAGTCAGCATATTGCCCCCAATGATCCTCATTTTACTGACCTGGGAAAGATGGAAAGTTGAATCAACTTTGAGCCAGTGAGAATCGAACTGCTGGCAGTCAGCAGAATTAGCCCGAAACACTGCACCATCACCACTGCACCATCACTTTCATACAAAGATTTTTGGTAGGATAAAGAGTAGACTGGGTAATGGCAATGACTATAGAGACTTTATCTGTTAATATCTGCCCTTTTTGGCTGATGCATTATCCCAATCATGTTCGTATTGTTCTGTAAAATTTAGGATTTCTAATATAGAAGCCACCTTGCAAACCCAAATCCTGCTAAGAGTTACATGCATTGTGCTGAAGTGTCCCTGATAAATGATTTGATTTTATCTCTGGGGCCATTCCATATTTTACTATACTTTCTATAGTAATTGCAAAATTTGAAAATGAAATTACAGGTAGTCATTGATTTAAAATCACGATTGAGCCCAACATTTCTGTTGCTAAGCAAAGACAGTTGTTAAATGAGGAATGCCACCTTTTATGATCTTTCTTGCCACAGTTAAATGAATCATTGCCAAGTTAGTAAATTCAGTGAATCTGGCTTCCCCATTGACTTTCCTTGTCAGAAGTTCCCAAAAGATGGTCATATGACCCTGGGGCATTGCAACTATCATAAATATGTGCCTTTTCCAAGTGCCCTGACTGGCGATGCTACAATGCTCGTGAAAAACATTCATAAGTCACTTTTTTACAATGCTGTACTAACTTTGTACAGTCATTAAACAAACATTTTACAGTAGATGAAAGATTACCAGTATATATTTTTTCCTTTTTCCTTTAAGCAAACATCTTTGCCATGATCTGGCAACAGCCCTTAACAACAGAGGACAAATTAAATATTTCAGAGTTGAATTCTATGAAGCGATGGATGATTATACGTCAGCTATACAAGCACAACCAGATTTTGAAATCCCTTATTATAACAGAGGATTGATATTGTATAGGCTAGGTATGTACATAGACTTGTCTTCAATAGCAAGTGTCACATTATTTGCTTTGTAATTGATTTGACTATTTTCTCTTTTAATAGAGCTTTGTAAATGAATTCCTTTCGGGAAACCTATTTCATATTTTTTTGAGAGATCCAGATTAAGATTAACGGGACGTTCTTGAGAAATTGTTCGTATAAATGTTTTATTTAGAGTCTACATTAAAACATTTAGATAAGGCTTCCCATAACATACCCCAGAAAAAAAACAAAAACCTTAAGGTAAAACCATTAGTATAAAATATGTGTTCATTAAAAGTAGATGGAAGAGAGAAAATAATCTTTTATTCTCTCATTCATACTGGAAAGGGCTGGGTGAAAATACATGTTTTTCAGGAGTGCATAATTTTGGGGCATTTCAAAAGGAGGAGATTCATCTGTCCATAGTCCATGATAATAATTTGGAAGTAGTGATACTATTGTTGGTACTCCCTAGATGATTTAACAACACTGAAGTGATTTATATTACTGTAGATATCCATTGTTTTCAAGCTTAATGTTTAACTTATGTGAATGCACATTGATACTGACCAAATCCATCCTTTTAGAAATCCTGTTGCCGTTATCTATCCTTTTCTTAAATATCAGAGTTCCATAGAATATAGTACAGTAAATAGCAAAACTTGCATAGTATGTGATTGTTCAGAAAGAAGGAGAGGATGTGCCCATTTTTATTGAGATGTTTTATTGAAATGATTTTAATATTTCATCCAAAAATGTAAAAGTCCAAGGTCTAAAAGAGTGTGTGCAAAGTAAATGTTTATTCCTTTCATGAGAAATTATAGCAGTAAAGTTAAAAATAAATGAAGGATTGAAACTTCCCAATGAAAAGGTTTACTATTATAATGCAGTCGTAATTAACAACATAATTTACTTCTTTCTCTTTCATAAGTACAGTGTTCCCTCGATTTCCGCAGGGGATGCGTTCCGAGACCGCCCGCGAAAGTTGAATTTCCGCGAAGTAGAGATGCGGAAGTAAATACACCATTTTTGGCTATGGACAGTATCACAAGCTTTCCCTTAACACTTTAAACCGCTAAATTACTATTTCCCATTCCCTTAACAACCATTTACTCACCATTATTACTGGTACTCACCATTGAATAAGTGATCCTGATATTTATAAACATAATTATTTATTAACAATAATTATTTTTTTTGTTATTTATTTGCAAAAATTATTAGTTTGGCGATGACATATGACGTCATTGGGTGGGAAAAACCGTGGTATGGGGAAAAAACCGTGAACTATTTTTTAATTAATATTTTTTTAAAAACCGTGTTATAGGCTATTCACGAAGTTCGAACCCGCGAAAATCGAGGGAACACTATACACTATTACAGTGATCCCCCGCTCGTTGCGAGGGTTCCGTTCCAGGACCCCCCGCAACGAGCGGGTTTTCGCGAAGTAGCGCTGCGGAAGTAAAAACACCATCTGCGCATGTGCAGATGGTGTTTTTACTCCCACAGCGCTAGCGAGGAACCGAAGATTGGGGGCGGCGCGGCTGTTTGCCGCCGGCATGGGGGGCTTCCTAGCAGCCCCCCAAACCCGGGTTGGGGGTCCGGGGGGTGCTGGCAAGCCCCCCATGCCGGCGGCGACATTTTAAAATAGCCGCGGCGCCCCCAATCTTCGGCTCCTCCGCGCTGGCTCTCGGCGCTTTCGAGCTGAGTCCGGGAGCGAATTCTCTTCCGGACTCAGCTCAAAAGCGCCGATAGCCAGCGCTAGCGAACGGCTCCTCCGCGCTGGCTATCGGCGCTTTCGAGCTGAGTCCGGGAGCGAATTCTCTTCCGGACTCAGCTCAAAAGCGCCGATAGCCAGCGCTAGCGAACGGCTCCTCCGCGCTGGCTCTCGGCGCTTTCGAGCTGAGTCCGGGAGCAAATTCTCTTCCGGACTCAGCTCAAAAGCGCCGATAGCCAGCGCTAGCGAACGGCTCCTCCGCGCTGGCTATCGGCGCTTTCGAGCTGAGTCCGGGAGCGAATTCTCTTCCGGACTCAGCTCAAAAGCGCCGATAGCCAGCGCTAGCGAACGGCTCCTCCGCGCTGGCTATCGGCGCTTTCGAGCTGAGTCCGGGAGCGAATTCTCTTCCGGACTCAGCTCAAAAGCGCCGATAGCCAGCGCTAGCGAACGGCTCCTCCGCGCTGGCTATCGGCGCTTTCGAGCTGAGTCCGGGAGCGAATTCTCTTCCGGACTCAGCTCAAAAGCGCCGATAGCCAGCGCTAGCGAACGGCTTGTCCACGCTGGCTCTCCGCGCTTTCGAGCTGAGTCCTGGAGCGAATTCGCTTCAGGACTCAGCTCAAAAGCGGCGAGAATGAACCGCGTGGGCGGGCGAAGGGCGGGCGGCAGCGAGGAGTTTGCGTGGGCGGTGGGGAAACTCCTCGCTGACGCCAGCAAGAGGGGGAAGACCCAGGGAAGCCGGTTGCCATCTACGCATGCGTGCCCATAGAAAAAACGGGCACGCATGCGTAGATGGTATTTTGACTTCCGGGTTGAAAAATAGCGAAGTACCCTGTTCGCAATGGTTGGGGACGCAATAAACGGGGGATCACTGTATATAGAAATTGCAATTAGTCTAACCCTAAAATTCATATTTTATCTTCATTCTATGCCATCATGAAATCTCCTTAGATGTTAGATGTGTTAGAAGAAATGTTGCTTGGCAAATAAATTCATGACATACAAAGAAATTATTTAGTTATCTGTGTTACAGGAAAGTTGTATATAAGCTAGTGAGCAGTTAAGTATTGCTTAATACTACTATGTTAGAAAAATAACAGGTTTATGTTAATGTGTCTATAAGAATTTTTATTTGTTTATTCTTTGACTTTGCACATATAAAACCGCTTCCATGCATGCACAGTCATGAAGAGATTAAGATAACAATCTAAGAAATGAGAAATGTAGATTTCACAATTATTTGAAGTGTTAGAAAAGCATGCACACCTTCAATAATCTGATCCATTTTCAGGAAAATTGCTGGAGACAAAAAAAGCAGGTCTTATCGCTAGTTCTTTGTTATGTTTAATCAGAAATTGTGCTCTGCTCAATGGGTTCTACTTCTTAGTAAATCTAAAGTATGTTAGCCCAAATGATTTAATAATAGTTTGTTTTATTCTTTTTATATACAAAATAACATAAAAACATCCCTTGTTTCCCTTTTATATGCAGGATTCTTTGATGAAGCCTTGAAGGATTTCAAGAAGGTATTAGAGCTAAATCCTACATTTGAGGAGGCTTCTTTGAGTTTAAGGCAGACTCTCCTTGACAAAGAAAACAAGTTAAGAAGAGGTTATTGAAGTCCAGTGTGTAGAAGAAACAGGTTGTGAAACTGGAATATTTGGTAAAGATGTAAATTTTCTGGGGTGGGGGTGGGGTAAGGATGTAACTTCTCAGTTTTAAATACTGTACATCAATTTCCATGAAAAGTAATCCTTAAGATGTCAAACATTTGGCATGACTATTACAGAACCTCAATGACATAAAGATTTATTTTATTCTGTAAAGTAGTTTAGCCCTAGGCTGTGAAGGGCTACCAAAACTTTTACTACCACATTGTGGGTGTGGCTTATGCAGGATGCCTTGCACTTTCTTTCAACATCTTTCAGTTCAAATTGGGTGCTCTGGGGTGGAGCTCCATTTTCACTACCCCACTGCATTTGCCCCCAACCCCCTCCAGTCCGGGCAGCAGCCCACCCCTGGCCCTAGGCATGTAAAACAAATTTCTTTGATAATCAGCTACTTCCTCTAAAATAATATTACACTGCATTAATACGCAATATCCAAGATATGAATTAATGCAGAACTTCTACATGTGTATAGGCAATTCTCTATATTGCCTAGTAATATTGATTGGCTTCAAAAATATTATTTTAATAAGCAATTAGATTTGTTACACAATATATAAAGTTTTGGTTATTTCTGCTCTCACAGCATTACGGATTTGTGTTTCTCATTGTATTCTCATTACTGAAATTAGGCTGAGAGATGGTTTATATAATACATACACCCCAACTCTATATGTAAAGCCTTATATCTAGTGCAATGAAATATATTTATTTGTGTAATCCCAATACTTCAATGAAAAATTAAACTTTTTTTTGAAAGGAACATATTCGTGAAAAACCTTATAGTAGCAGATTTTAAATCTCAACTACGACCAACTCAAAAAATTATATCTTTTGTTTTTAATCTATGAAGCTTTTATTAGGAAGTTAGCATGAAACATATTTTAATAATCCCAAATAAAGCTGGCTTGGTAACTGCATGGTTATTCCTGTGGGAAAGGGAAAAAAACCAATATTTATTATTTATTTATTGAATTTATATTCATCCATGGCAATTCAAGGCACTTTACAGTATATAAAACCACATTTAAAACAGTAAAAACTAACAAAAAGAATCAAATAAATTAATATAGTGCAATATAACAAAATCAATCCTCAACTCCCACCCTGGCGGCAACAGCAGATCAGGCAGGCTATTTACATGGGCTCCATCCTGCTCTGGGCTCCCCAGGCCCACTGGCGGAACTAGGCCTTCGGTGCCTTTCAGGAGAGTATTAGAGTGGGATCCATTTTAACCTCTGGGGGAATGATGTTCCATAGCGAGGGAGCCACCGCAGAGAAGGCCCTTCTTCTGAATCCTACCAGGTGTATCTCCCTTGTGGATGGGACCTGCAGTATTCCCTGCCTTCCCGCTCTGATGAGTCAGGTAGATGTGACCGGCAAGAGATGGTCACTCAGATAACCTGTTTCCAAGGCATGAAGGGCTTTAAAGGTGACAACCAGCACCTTGAATTGCACCCGGAAACAAATCGGCAACCAGTGCAGCTCCCGCAGGAGAGGTAATACATGTGCACACTGGGGTCTGCACAAAATCATGCATTTTGCACCAACTAGAGCTTCCAGATGCCCTTCAAGGGCTGCCCGATGCAGAATGTGTTGCAATAGTCAAAACAGGAAGTGCCTAGGGCATGAGTGACTGTGAGTAGGGACTGTTGATCCAGGAAAGGGCATAACTAATGCATAGTCAGCACAGTTGTGAAAAGATCCTCCTGGCCACAACAGCCACCTGCTCTTTGAGCAGGAATGGTGAGTCCAGGAAAACCCCTAGATTATGCACCGGGTCTATTTGGAGTAGTGCCATGCCACCCCATCCAAAACCAAAGGTGGCAATTCTCCCTGAGTCAATGAACTCCAAGCCCAGAGCCACTCAGTCTTGCAAGGGTTTAATTTCAACCTGTTGCTCCCCATCCAGCCCCTAAGAGTCTCCAGGCACTGCAAGAGAGAGTACACGGCATCACTTATGTGCACATGTATCACCTCTCCTGCGAGAGCTGCATTGTTTGCTGATTTGCTTCCAGATGCAATTCAAGGTGTTGGTTGTCACCTTTAAAGCCCTTCATATATTCAGTAGTTCATTATAGATGCCAGTGACTGTAAGGTAAATAAACGGATGGTCTTCACGTTTGTCCTTGTGCAAGTTTTTTTTATTCTCAAAAACTCAATGATTAATGTATGACTAAACAGATTGCTTAATCAACAGTTTGCAACTCTTAGCTCAGACTTCTGTTTCAAGATAAGTACTGACCTTCAAATGCTGCTTGTAAGCTAGTGGCTTAAGAACTTAGCAATCATTTTAAAGGAAGTTCTAAGCAAGATATCCTTACCTCCCCATTTTCTAAGGGAACTTCCTTGGGTAAGACTAGGACTGAGAAGTTCAAGCATAATTGAGAAGTAATCTGAGGATATAAAGATGGTTCTACCACATCAAGTAGGAGTTGCAAATCATTCCAGAGTGACTAGGTTTACTCCCTGATACTCATTCTCTGGTACTCCACATCAAAGCATGGGATGTCAAAGGTATTACAATTCCAGGCTATACTCTTGTGAAGTTTACTCCATTGTTTGATAAGCATTTAAATAGATTCTTTAAGTTGTTCTTGAATGAATCCTTTGGCTGAATAATAGTTCACTGAACAGAAGAGGAAATAGCAGCTTGTTCTTGTATTAAAAGGGATTTGCTTATGTCACTATCTTTATGTGGGACACTATTAAATTATTTCCTAATCTAAAATCATATCATTGAATTGCTTCATATAAAAAGAAACAATAATCTACAAGTTGTATTTGTAGAGAGGAAAAGTGAATATTTTTATGCACTCTACTAATTTCCTCACTGACATCTGTCAAGGCTGAATTTGATTTGGGTGTGGGATTGTTTGTATCTTTGGGTATTTTAATATGAATTCAGTTTGACACAGTTTGGAGCGGAAGGAGGATCGAACCTTCAGTCATATCATCATAGCTAGCCGATGAATCACGCACATTCCAACGGCTGAGTGACCGGAAGAGGAGAGGCGAAATCACCGAACAACCAGCTCCCATCTTGGTTGGATAATGTGACAGTTTGTTTTGGAAACTTGTGAATCTGAAACTTATATTGGGGTGAAAAGCCCAGGAACTTCAGTACTAGTTTTTCCCCAGTTCTATGGATTCTATTAAATATGTACTTAATACTTGAAGTTTCCAACACTGATTTTTTTTAAAAAAAACCTATAGAAATCAATTATATATTGTACATAATACAGTGTAAAATATATTTTAACACTCCCAATACATACACATTCCTTACACATTACTGTAAGGAAATGATACTGGGAAATACAAAAATATAGTCTGCGGAGAGGGGCGGCATACAAATCCAATAAATAATAATAATAATAATAATAATAATAATAATATACTAGCAGTTTTTCATAAACAAAAGAAGGGTTTAAGACAGAGGGAGTTATACTAAATTTACCAACAGGTTCATTTAACTAATTTTGTATAATTTTTATTGCTTGATGAAATTGTTGCCTTATAAAAGTACCTGACCCTAATAATTTTAGTGGATTGTTATAAAAAATACCCTGTTTTTAAAAATCTCTTGCTTTACTAGAAGTATGTAGTAAAATTGATTCAGATAAATCCTTTCCTATTGGCTTTAGTTTAATTTTGTCTACTTTTAACTGGGCAATATTTACTTATTTCTGAACAGGATAAGAATTTCTAATTATTTTACCTATTACTTTGAAAAATGTGGAAGCTATGCCTTTAAAAGTTACTTTGGCCATAGATTTCAGGATGTTCTTCCATATAAGAATCCTGAATTTTCTAACTATATCTGATTTTTAACTGATGTTATTGTAAACTCAGAATGTATCAATTTTCATTTCTTGGGACACAGGGAAAAACAGCAATATGATTTCTTGAATATTTTTGGGGCAGGATTGTGATGTATTTTGGATTCCCTTCAAACTGTTTTGTATTGATTTATTCAGTCTCGAAATAATAGTTATTACTGCTGCCTCTCCATCCTAAGATAAAATACAGAAAATAGTATAAGGGCAGACTAGATGGACCATGAGGTCTTTTTCTGCCGTCAGACTTCTATGTTTCTATAACATTGCCCCACAGTTATGTGTAGAATTAAGAAATGCATCCATGATCACTGATATTACTTTATATAATTACATCAATGATGATAGTTTAGTCCAGCAGTCTTGATTCCACTAGCATTCCACTTCTTAAAACCCACCTCTGCCGTCAGGCATGGGGGAACTGAGATATTCTTTCCCCATAGGCCTTTACAATTTACGCATGATATGTCTGCATGTATGTTTGGTTTTTATAATAAGGTTTTTTTTAGTTATTTTAGTATTGGATTGGATTGTTACATGCTGTTTTTATCATTGTTGTTAGCCGGCCCGAGTCTACGGAGAGAGGCAGCATACAAATCAAATAAATAAATAAATAAATAAATAAATTCATCTCAGTTTTTATAATTATTTCAGCCCCAAAACCTACCTTATTTCTTGTGATGTCCAGCTGTTTAAATTGCTCAGGCTGACGGATAAAGACTGGTCCAGTTACTACATAACCATGATGGTTTGGGTAAATTTCAGAATACTGATCTAAAACATTGTAAGAAGTATTAGTTAAGTATCCATTGAATAAACAGGTGCCAAATAGGAACTTACAATATACAATGAACTCACAATGTATTAGTAACCACTCTATTAATGGGTGGCATCTCTCCAACTTTTATTGAAAAACTTACCAATTATTGTTGTAGAAGGGCATGGTTTACAGGGAAGTCCACTACCAGGCACACGGAGACAAGTGCCAATTGTTGCTGTGCAGTGCAAATATACCTAAATAAGGATTTGAAAGATATATAAGGAACAGAACCTTTGTTAGACGTCCTATAATATTATGTTAATAAATCCCAAAATTTAGCAAGCTGAACTCCAGTTGCTCTTATGTTCTGTGTAACTGACACATTAAGAAATATCTTCAAGACGAAAAGTTAGAATACATAAGATTTTAAACCTCGTTTTGCTCTAAATATTTAGATCAGCAATGGCTGAAATGCCAGCATTTTACTACTTAAAAGCAAAAGAGGTGGTGACATCCTTTAGTACATAGATGATTGCAGGGATATATTATACTCAGATATTTGCACATGGTGTTAAACTAGGATTTTGCACTTGGCTTCAGTTGTATGAATCTGCAGTGATTTTTAAAAAAAGATCTAACTTCATCATTTTCACTATTTTAATTGAACATTAGTAATTTATTTGCACCATGCATAATAGTTTCCAATTGTTTTTATTAACATTTAAGATTGCTTAGTGTCTATAAAAAGAAGCAGTTTGATTTCTTCCATAGATATTTTAACACAATGACCACTGCAAACTGATTCGTGTGATTTGGTCCATGTGTTATACAGTTAGATCAGTAGTACCTTTGTCAGAGGAAGAGTCAGATTCTGTATCCTCATTCTTTTGAAGTGATTCGGATATTTTATTGGATTGCTTGTGGTTACTGGAGAGAAGATCACAGATCCATAGCTTTTGTTTTCACATCTATTTGGTAGAATGAGAAAATCTCCAGTTACATTATAGATTTAATCTAAATAATTACAAATAATTCTGGAGTGTTACTTGCCCATCTACAATAAAGTTCCAGCGAGGGATGCTGTTGATTTCTTCAGATTGTGTCATCCAGCAGTTTTCCAAAAATAGCTCAACATTAGGAGCTTCATCTTTTAATTCTACTTCAAAAAATAGAGGTTCACACGGACTCTTGAAAACTAATGAATGAGACTTATAGGCTTCTGTGAATGATTCATCTGGGATGAGGAAGAAAGGGAGGGCACTCAGAGCAGTGATTGATTTTTGAAGTGCCGGTAATACATAATTTTAGGCATATGATTTTCATGTTTAAAAGAATCTTACCTTTGAATATATTTGCCTGGATATTTAGAACTTGTCTTGTCCTTATAAAGCCTGTGGGACAAATTATAATGGCTGTCATGACAACAGCCAGATATTCATAAAGTTATACATTTAAGAAAATTACCTACCTTGTCTATTAGGCCAAGACATCATTGTACCAGAACCAAAAGTTCTGGATGAGGAACCATAGAACATAGCACTTTTCATCAAGGTCTCTTTGATTGAATAGTAGCACAAGATAGTCAGTCTGCAATAAAAATATATATTTTAAATTCCTGAACTTAAAAATGAAATAAGATGTGACTGAGTTAATTTTTACCTGTATCCTGGATCTCTTGTGATAATTGGTCGATTCTGTATTGGTAGAGTTTCTTTTTCAAAGGATATTTCATTTTCATAAATAAAGTGTTCATCATTAAACTGTATCAGAGGGAAAAATATTATCAAATACTTGATGAAAAGATCACATCTGGGTTTTTTTTTTTCTGGGCAGCCTTTTCTCAGTTCCTTACCATTAAGGAAGTGCCACAAGTAGAAACCTGAAATTGAAATAAAGCTTGGTCCTTTGTATATTTTTGAGGCTTACAAATCTTATCCTTCAGTCGTGTTTTGCCCATGTCAATGGATGGAACTGTCTTCATGTGAGCCAATACAGTTACAGTTCCATTAGGATAGCACACTGGAAAAAAAATAGGAGGCAAATGAATTAGGTCACAAAACATCTCCCTCAAAGAGGCCATACTCAGCTAAGAATAGACCTTACCTATGAATTCTGAGGACTGAAAATTACACCTAATAGAAAAGGTATTCAGGGTCTCTAGAGTGGTCATTTTCTTCAAATCCAGATCAAATCTAGCTTGGATTCTCTCAAATGACACTTCCTTAAAAAAAAAAAAAGACAAGCATACTTTAAGGATATTGTTTGTTTTGGAATTGTTTAATTGAAATGGCTTTGTTTTGAAATTACTAAATGATTACATATTTTAGAAGGATGTGGGCAGGGTTTTCTTGGCTGAGGGCTGCATTTCATTTCAATTATTTCACTTTAGTGGAAATCAAAGTGCTTGTCCAGGAATGCAGTGATGTTATAAATAAATACATAAACAAACAAACAAACAACAATGGCATTTAGACTTACAGCGTATATCATTCATAGTACTTTACAGTCCTCTTTAACTGATTTACAGAGTTAGCCTATTGCCCCCAACAATATGGGCCCTCATTTTACCCACCTTGGAAGGAGAGAGGGCTGAGTCAACCTTGAGCCTGGTGAGATTTGAATTGCCAAATTGTAGGCAGCCGGCAGTCAATAGAAGTAGTCTGTAGTACTGCACTCTAACCACTGCGCCACTATGGCTCAAATGTTGCTTTGAAATGGCTTAACAAATCTATTTCTACTCTTGTTTTTGCTAAAGTGGCTATTACCTCTGTTCTGGCCTAATACTCTCCCTTTCCTGAATTCAGGCACGGCTATTTCTATGGAAAGTAAATGGTCATTTTCTGCATTCTTCTTAACTTGTGGCATCAATTTGTCTTAAGGTTTTAAAGAATTCATTCAGCTTGGTTGCCAATTATGAGGACACGTCCATTAATGGGAAAGAATGTTTTAAATACCGACCCCTATATACGTTCACTGTGTTTTCCACTAAAGTTTATTAAATGCAAATTAACATAAATATAACTAACAGAAACCCTTTTAATCAATTATTTTTTTTCCTGCAATTACATGACACTCGAAATATACTGTCAGTTCTACATCTGGGCACAGACATTTACTTAAAAAAAACTTGTGTCACTATAGGAAGAAAAAGAATGAGTGACTCACTATCTATCTATCTATTTCTATCTATCTATCTATCTATCTATCTATCTATCTATCTATCTATCTATCTATCTATCTATCTATCTATCTATCTAATCAATCAGTGGGCACCTTAAGAGACCTCGAATCTATTAAACTGACAAGGATTAATATACAGGAATGAATGAATGAATGAATGAATGAATGAATGAATGAATGAATGAAATGAAATCAGTCAAACTGGACTCATGACTTCATGCACACCTCCACATAGTATTTTTGATAGCAACATAGAAGTTATTTCATTTTTCCTTTTATGATTTTGTATTTTTACTTTCCTGCAAATTTTCTGACAGTTTCCTGTCCCAGTACTGACTATGATCCTGCTTAAGTTTTTGGATGAGCAAAGCAAGCTAGGTGCTACCAGTTAGTAGGGCTTGCTTGTAATATATACCTCATAGATTATCCCAGGAGCAGAGAAAGGCACTTGCAATAGTAGATGAGTATCATTTGTAGTGATATAATATCCATTTCTATGGGCAGTGATATAATTCAAAGGAGTATTGCCTGTATATAGAATCCAGTATTGAAATAGGCCTGCAGTTGTAACATATAAGTATATATTCTCTTTGTCACAGTATCCAGTGCCTACTGGTAATTCTGTAGAAAAATAAAATTAAAAAATTGACATTAAAATAACCTCTACCAATGTTCCTTTAACAGATTGTCTTTTAAAATTAAGTGTTAAAAATATGATTGCACTACAGTTCCATAACTGGTAAGCTGATAAAAGTTTTGAATAATTTGGTCTTTAGCTAATAGTTTAGATCATGATCAAACTCTCCATTGCACCAAGACAAAAGGTGTCATGGTTGTTAAAGAACCAGAGATAAAACAAATACCCCCACGTAGCAGAAAGTTAGAAGTAGGCAGAATGTTGTAGTTCTGAGTTTAATAGATCATAGTACTTGAGACCCTTATTATATAGTTTGAACATTCTGCCCAAACATTGCAATTACATTGCTATTTGCTTGTAATTTCAAAACAAAACAAAACTTGGGCAATCCTTTTCATGTTCTCATTTAAACTGTCTCCATACAGACTTCTTGGGTGAATTCTTGAAATAATCTGTCCATTGTGACTAAAGGTTAAGGCAACTATCTAAAAAGTCAGTGATGGGTCAATACTGTCAGTCAACTTACGGACATCTGCCAATGTGCATTCGACATCTGCAGGATGCTGATACAGCTTCTCTTCAGGGCCCACAATCAGAGTGTAGATTACTTGTAGGTGATATCGAGTTTCATTTATGTTTATGTACTTAAAACAACAAATTAAAACCATGAAATCCAACAATATTTGGCAACATCCTTTTAACAGTAACCATGTTTAGGACACAACCTATGAATTACCCATGATTGTCCCCTAATCTTTACACAGGCTCCTAACATAACTAGGATTATGTTGGCTAATGGGATAAAATACAGATTTGCTCTTCCTAAATATTTTTACTCAGGAATGGGAATGTCTATCTCCTAGGACAGTGATGGTGAACCTATGGCATGTGTGCCATAGGTGGCACATGGAGTCATATCTGCTGGCAAGCGAGTTGTTGCCCTAGCTCAGCTCCAACGTGCATGTGTGGACTGGCCAGCTGGTTTTTGGCTCATACAGAGGCTCTGGGAGGGCATTTTTGGTTTTCAAAGAGCCTCCATGGGAATGGGGAGGGCGTTTTTACCCTCCCCAGGTTCAAGGAAGCCTTTGGAGCCTGGGGAGGGTGAAACCCAAGCCTATTGGGCCCACCAGAAGTTGGGAAAGCAGCCTGTACCTGGCCTTCAGAGGGCCTCCGGGGGGTGGGGGAAGCTGTTTTCACACTCCCCAGGCATTGGATTAGGGGTATGGGCACTCACGCATGCACGATTGTGCACGGCCACGCTCTTTCGGCACCTGAAGCAAAAATGGTTCGCCATCACTGTCCTAGGAGATCTACATTTGATGTGATTATAAAGTTGATATTTCCATGTCCAAACCCCCTCCAAAAGGAAAATGAAAGGCTTCACCAGGAGCTATTTGGCTTCTCTGCAAGCCACTACAAAAATGGCTATCAAGGCAGTGGCCTATAGTAAGAGGGGAAGTGTTGATCTTGCAGCAAACAAACCAGAGCTCTGCAGGTTCCCCAAAGCTCCTTTGCTACGCACTCAAGAACCTCTGCCAAAACAGCTGGAGAAATACTACTTTTCAACCAGTTTCAGTTAGATTCAGCAAAGGGCTAGTAACAATTATGGAGGTTACAGAGTGAGACCGTGTCCTCAGCAAACTATATGGGGCATCTTTATGCCATAACCATCAGGATACATAGATGTGAACAATGGTTTTTTACAGACACCCCTCCCCCTACTTGCTAACATCAATGTTTGTTCAGTGCTTCCTCCAGTCAGGGAACAACACACACAAACACACACACACACACTAACAGTGTATCTTACTTCTTTTAGAACATTGGGGTCATCAAAAGGCACTTCCAGTTCAAAACCTATTGTTCCATTGGGGAAGAAAATATAAGAGTTCCTATAACCGTTTTGCTCTGCTTCCTTGGGAGACAAAGTCATATCTCCAATTGTAAGAGTCACTAGTTTGACATCAGGAAGGAAGACACCCAAGAATACATCAAATATCCGTGTTTCTGGAACTGTATCTATGTAAACGAGAAGGAATTTGTTATTAGAAAAAAATATAAGCATTAAGAACTTGGTTGTTCCCTGGAAATACTGTTTTTGTAATAATCTATCCTTTAAAAGTAGAGCTGAATAAAGCGTTCGCTACTAATGTTCCTAAGCACCCAGCTTCTCTCAGCCTCAGTCATTCTTTAGTTCTAAAACTCAAAGGCTATAAGCTCTCTATAAACTTTGTTTAAAGTCAGGTTTAGACCGGCATATTTAACAAACAGGGCACAATGACTCAGTGGTTAAAGACACTGAGTTTGTCAGTTGGAAAGCTGACAGCTGGAGTTTGAGAACTCAAGCATCGCCCAAAGGGGTGAGCTCCCATTCTTAATCCAGCCCCTGTCCATCTAACAGATCAAAAGCTTGCAAATGGGAGCAAATACCATATAGGACACATCTTTTTAACCTCCCCCCCCAAAGAGGATGAAAACTTGGGTGTGTCTTATACACTGAATGTATAAGACCATTTGGCCTCTGCCTCCCAGAAATTTACCTCCTTGCAACAAGTAGCCCAGAGCCTGAGTAACACAAGCAACTGATTGTCAGCCTTCCGATCAGCAGCTGATGAAGGCTGCAGGTAGGCCCACATACTAAAATGAAAGTGAAACTAAAGCTGCAAGGTGGCAAATTGCTTGGAGGGAGAGGCAGAGGCAAAATTTTATTTTCTTGTGCTAATCAGTTGCTGAAACTGGATGCAAGGAGGTAAGTCAATAACTAAATGTTCAAATTATTAGACTTATTTTTTAAAGACTGCTTTATTATTGTTTTAGACAACAAAATGAATAATCTTTTTAAAATAAATGCTTGATCTGAAGAGGTCCAGTGCTATTGTATCTTTTTTAAATAGCAGAGAATAATGTATACTTTGAGAAAGCCACATCAATTTTAACAGCATTTGTACACGTATAATCTGAAATGTAACAGTGTCCTGTTTAGTATTAAAATAAGGCAGTGGAGTTAAACCCCGACTTAGTCATGTTTGGAATAGATCTATTTAAATAATTAGAAGGAGGTAGTGTGACTACATTTAAGAAAACCTAGCATTAATATACTGCCATAATGTACATTTCTCCAATTCCTTGCTATTTCTATGGGTCAGGCACACATGCACAGAAATATCCAGCAAACTGTGCCTATCATCTGTGCTGTTCACTGGGAGCCAAATTGCTGGGAGGCAGAGGCAGATCCCCCCCCTTGTTTTCCTCCCCCAAAACTAAAGTGTGTCTTATACTCTGGTGCATCTTATACTCCAAAAAATAGAATAAATAAAACATTGGTGGGAAGGTAACAGTGTTGTTTTATGCCACTGGGCTATAGTGATGCTTGGAAATGTGCTTAGCAATCTTCAGCTGGGAAACAGAGATGAACACTGTCTCCTCAATTTGGATTCAACTGGAAAGGGGAAACCTTTGCCTTTACCTTTATTTAACCCAACCCCTTTAATTATTTTAATGGCTTTGTTAGATTCCTAAAGGGAAACCCACAATCTATTCTTTACAGGGCATTAAACTGTGTATACATTCATTGCAATAACCACATCAGCACCTCTTCTTTAGACTGACAAGCAGATTCCTATCTGCTTTTATATGTAGCCACACACACTTACTATTGATTACTATTGGTATTCGAGGCAGGAAGGGTATAGTAATTGGTTTAATCACAAGGTAATTGGTGAGTTGCCAAACATTATCTGTCCAAGAATGTTCCATCAACAGATCAATACTATACATCACTCCATAGACACCATTAGATACTGTGCTCTGAGAAAAAAACAAATTAGAACTATTATTTATTTATTTGATTTTTTAAATGCCGCCCTTCTTAGACCCAGGGCGGTTACAACACGTTAGCAATAACACTTTTTAACAGAGCCAGCATATTGCCCTCACAACCCGGGTCCTCATTTTACCCACCTTGGAAGGATGGAAGGTTGAGTCAACCTTGAGCCAGTGATGAGATTTGAACTGCTGATCTGCAGATCTACCAGTCAGCTTTAGTGGCCTGCAGTACTGCACTCTACTTGCTGCACCACCTCGGCTCTTGCAAGGTAATGTTACCTTACATATCACACACTTTCCCTGATTTCCCCCTTTCTGTCATATAATGTATATATAATAGAGCTTATATTTACCTGAAGTTTGCCTCCAGGGGCTCCAATTGGGATAGTTACTCCAATGTGTGTAACGTTATGTTCCAATGTGTAGTTGAACTTCTCAGGGTTCTCTATCTTATCCCCATCAATTCCCATGGTTACTTTAAGGGATCTGAAAGTGGATTCCTGATGGACCAGTCTAGGGTTAATCATTGGCATAGTCCATATCAGAGAAGCATCTGTAAAGCTGGTGCCATCTGTTGATTTATAGCACTTGTCAGTTTCAAAGCATTGCTAAACAAAAATCAAGACTTTGCATATTTATTGCTAGCAGGCAATATTGTTACCTTTGTGAACCATCTTGCCAGATTCTTTGCACGCAAGCTGCCAGGATCTCATTTTAAGATTTATTATTTCAATGTACAAATTCCTTTTGGTGCACTTGCAAGTAGAATTGACAGAAAACATTGCTTGCTAGTAGGCCCTGGTTGTATGAACATTCAATACCCTTCAGGGGCGGATTCCCATTACCACTGTTACTAGTGCGCTGTACACACAGCCAGTCAGAATTTAAACAAATAAAACTCAGAGTCCTTTTTGTAAAAGTTCAAAAGTGAATTTATCAAAATCAGAACTGGAAGCATCGAAAGAAAAGAAAAGTCTGAGAAAATGGCGCGATATAAGCATATATCAAAACCCCTATTCCAACCCCCTTGGGACAATGCCCAATCCCCATTGTCCATAATCAGGTGGATACATCTTGGCCCTCAAGTCACTGTTCTGGAATTTTAGATTTAGATTTATTGGATTTATATGCCGCCCCTCTCCGCAAACTCGGGGCGGCTCACAACAAAGTAAAAACAATACATAATAGCAAATCCAATACCCACCAATCCAATTACAATTTTAAGCTAAAAAATTCATAAAAAACAACCCCAGAATATTAAAAAACAAGCACATAATCAATCTAATACCAAAACAACATGGGCAAGGGGGAGATGTTTCAGTTCCCCCATGCCTGACGACAGAGGTGGGTTTTAAGGAGTTTGCGAAAGGCAAGGAGGGTGGGGACAATCCTAATCTCAGGGGGAAGCTGGTTCCAGAGGGTCGGAGCCGCCACAGAGAAGGCTCTTCTCCTGGATCCCGCCAGACGACATTGTTTAGTCGACGGGACCTGGAGAAGGCCAACTCTGTGGGACCGAACCGGTCGCTGGGATTTGTGCGGCAGAAGGCGGTCCCGGAGATATTCTGGCCTGGTGCCATGAAGGGCTTTATAGGTCATAACCAACACTTTGAATTGTGACCGGAAACTGATCGGCAACCAATGCAGACTGCGGAGTGTTGGAGTGATATGGGCATACTTAGAGAAGCCCATAATTCCTCTAACGGTCTCCTCCTGGTACCTAAGAAAATAAAACCTAACTCTTCGCCTGGGCTCTTCCCTTCCACACCCTTATCTCTAACCCACCCCATAACTATTGACAACCAAGCAAAAGAATGCAGCAGCATAAGCGAAGGTTGACACCATCCTCTACCGTCCCGATGGCAATCCACTACTGATACTCTCCCTTCCCCGAATAAGCCATGAATTTTCATGGTAGGAGGAGAAAAATACTTGCCAACTGGGCATGATATAGTCGTGTCAATCATCAGAAGTAACCATCTTTGCGTGTACCTGGACGTGGAGCTGATTGTGCTCATTGTCACCCCATTAACCTGTGGAAAAACCATGGTAAAAGTTTTACTTGACCAATTGAAAATGCTTATAACATCTCCCTTTAGGGTGGAGGTGGGGGAATACATTACCATTGTATTTTGAGTTTCATTGGTAGAGTATGGGGAACGAAGGAACACTCTTGCCATTGTGTTATTGAAGCTGTAGCCTAATGTGTTAGCATCTATCACTTTTGTTGCTTTTAGCCCTGACGAAGAATGGAATATCAAAGTCCACATCTGATACATAATCTTTTGTGCCTAGAGGAGAAAAGAAAAATAAAAGACAGTAATAATTTTTCAAACTGCAGAATGGCAAAAAAGATTATTTGACAAGCACACAACATTCTGCAGTTTCAATGGCTTAAAAGTTGTCAGTTTTGTGAGATAGTGTAGACAAGACGTCCACTCAGAAATATTAGCTCTAACTTTATTGTAAGATTAGATTAACAGAATCTTGAAAGTTTGAAAGTACTGGTACATCTCTTCCCATTTGCGTTTAGCGTTCAATAACCTAGGAAGGGTCCCTTCTGAGTTGTTTGCCATGCCCTCATTGCTTCTCCAAGCTAAACCACCTATTATCTGATCACCGTCTGATCTGCAGCTCCTGTTTCTCAAGGGTCATTTCCACAAACCATTTCAGAAATTAAAAGGATTTAGCAGGTTCTTCTTTTTAGCCCTAATATCTTGGATGAGGTCCAATTTGTGACTTGATGCATTAGTACCGAAATCCCCAGACGTTCCAGCTAATTAGATGTTTAATTTCCAAATTTCTCTGTCTTTGTTCTCCAATCAATTTACAGTATCTAAAAGACAAAATCTACTAAGACTTCCTGTAGGAGATGACCAGACTTGGGCCAATGGAGGGGTCAAACATCTCATAAGTCACGAGTCCCTGCATGCCCACAAGAGATCTAAGTCCAGCCCATCTGGAATGTCTCTCTTACCTTTCCCGCATTTCCCTTAATGGTCAGCTGGACAGATTCTTGTCCAACTGACCATTAAGCTTGAAATAAATTTTTATACTCATCTGAACTGCCTGAACATCTTGATTTCCTGTGTGCTTAACACTTCCTCTTTGGAAGCAAGAACTATCTGTTGCCTTTTAGTATCTTCAGATAGACAGTATAATTTTAAAAGAATTATAAAGACAAGGAGAATATTGGAAGACTTAATAAGATTTCAAAATGTTGTAACACAATATTTGGAGCATAAGCAATTGTTAAAATATGATTCAAAAATTGGTAAAGTTAAGACACCAGGATTCAACTGAGACAGAATTTAGATATAATTAATATGTCATAATGAGAAGTTCAATGGGATAAGTAATACAGGTATTAAATTCACATTAAATATTTAGAGAAAACTGGTATAAATGTTTTTCTATGGCTACTTTACTCCAAATATTGATTGCTAAAATGGAGATTTCATTTTCTAGAAATCATTGCAAATGTAATGAGTAAGTTTGATCATTTTCCATATTTGGTAGCTCAACCATTTTGGGAAATGATATGCAATGAAACAAATTCTAAAGGCTTTCTATTCCAATATTTTTTTAAAAAAATTACTAAGTCTTATACTTCCACAAGATATACTGAAGAAGGTTTGAACATGGTAAATGCAAAGCTTTTTTTGAAGGAAAGTATGTAAAGTTGATTCTGCAGAAAAATGGGCAATTAAATTGTGGAATTACTGTATATTGTGATGCCCACAATAAATTTATACTTCAAAAATAAATCTGACAATAGAATTTAAGTCAAATTGGAAGCCATTGTCGAATAATTCAACGTAGGATCTTATGTCATATACATAATTTGGATTTCTCTTATTAGAAAGTCTTAATATTTTAACTTTCAATAACCTGTTAAATAAATAAGACCTTCCATTTTTTGTACAGAAAGTACTGTAATTCCCAACCATATTTTATGACGTTATGACTATTACTATTAACATTTGCATATTACCCATAAGCTATGCAACCTTGATAGTAAACTGCAGTACACTTCTAATCTAGTCAAAAGATGAGGGTGGGGAATACAATTTAGAAGCCCTTTAAATGGGAATAAAAGGAAACAGTTTGGTTTTTGTGTATAAATTACCAATTGAGGAAGGTATTTAATGAAATAGTATTGCTATAACTGTACCTCTGGTAGTGCTGACATCCATTCCACTTCTGAAATTCCCGGGATGTCGGTCTTCACTGATACCTTGAAATGGAATGAGGCATTTTCAATATTCCATCCAACAGGGTTATTACAAAATCCAAATTTGTTCTAATTCTTGCGGTTTGAGATAAATGAAAATGATGAATATTTTCCTATTCATATTTAAACAGAAAGACAATATCTATCTTCCCAACCATTAGATATAAGATTACCACTAGCAAAACTAGAGCTAGTGAATCATTGTCATAGCAACATTTTGTTTTCAAGAAATTGCTTATACTGTACTCTAATGCAGTGTTTCCCAACCTTGGCAACTTGAAGCTATTTGGACTTCAACTCCCAGAATTCCCCAGCCAGCATTCGCTGGCTGGAGAATTCTGGGAGTTGAAGTCCAGATAGCTTCAAGTTGCCAAGGTTGGGAAACACTGTTCTAATGGGCATATGACTCAACTCTTACCTCCATGTAATTCTCTTCACACAGAATTTCCCTTGCACCCCATAAGAAATAGGAGCAGTGCATGGGATGCTGGTAAACTGTAGCTGCCCGCAGGTCTTCAAATAATGATACTTTGATGTTAACAGTCAGAGAGAATTTTTCATCTTTCTGCAATCATTGAAAAAAAAAATCAGTAATGTCACTAGTGAGAGTACTGTATTTAACAATGGTGAATGCTTCCTGCCACAAAGTTCTTGAGAAAGCCAGCATTTACATCAGGGGTGTCCAACATGGGCAACTATATGACCCTGGGTTTCAACTCCCAGAATTCCCCAGCCAGCCATCCTGGCTAGGGAATTCTGGGAGTTGAAGTCCACAGATCTTAATGTCGAGGTTGGATACCCCTTGATTTAATTATTTATAGGCTTATTAGCTTGTACCTATCTAATTACATTATTAATTTTGGGAGAGATGTTTTTCTTATTACAGCCTCCTCCCTTCAAATTTGTATTTGTATTTATTAGATTTGTATGCCGTCCCTCTCCGAAGATTCGGGGGTGGGGCGGCTAACAGCAATAAAAAAGACAATGTGAATAAATCTAATATTAAAAATAATCTAAAAAACCCCAATTTAAAGAACCAATGATACATACAAGCATACCATGTATACATTCTATAAGCCTAGGGGGAAGGGAAAATTTCAATTCCCCCATGCCTGACGACAGAGGTGGGTTTTAAGGAGCTTGCGAAAGGCAAGGAGGGTGGGGGCAACTCTGATATCTGGGGGGAGCTGGTTCCAGAGGGTCGGGGCCGGCACAGAGAAGGCTCTTCTCCTGGGTCCTGCCAAACGACATTGTTTAGTTGACAAGACCTGGAGAAGGCCAACTCTGTGGGACCTAACCGGTCGCTGGGATTCTATGGAACTGCTCAAAAAAGTCTGACTGGAACTGAAAAATATAAAAGAGAAGTTCTATTGTACGAATAATAGTTTACTCTAGCTAGTCGGGTTGAATTCATTTCATTTTAATTCCTTTTTTTTTTTGTAGCCTGTCCCTTAATGCATGAGGGGACTGATATGCAACCTTTGCACAAATTTGTCACAATCAGCAGATACTGATCCTCCACTGTAGCAACAATGCTTTGTGTTCTCTTGCAAAACGGGTCAAACAATTGCTTTTTTCAAGCATGTTTTCAAGCCTGTGTCTGTTTCCAGCTTCCCACCCCGCTTCCATTAGTGAATAGGTGACTAAGTACAAAAATAAAAACAATTTAAAATATATTAAAATATTTTCATAAAAACAGACACTTCCAAAAGAGTCTAGGTAGTCCTGGCACACTTGATTCCCCCCTCTGCCCCAGTGTATATATCACATGTAGATCAGCAAACATATATCTAGGATGTACAGTATGTAGGATTTTTATTATTTTTATTTTTGGTTCAATTGTGTGTGATTCTCAGAGACTGCCTAAGCAAGTCTCTTCAGGTTTCTTGGCAATTTTTTTTTCAAAAGTGATTTACCCTTGAGCTGAAAGAATGTGACTGGTTGGTTCAAGGTCACTCAATTGGCTTTGTGCCTAAAGTGGGATTCAAATCCATAATGTCCTGGATTCTAGCCTGATGCCTTAACCACTACACCCAACTGACTCTTCTCTTTGAGATAGGAATTCACAAAAATGACAAAATTGTTAATCACATCCTTTAGTTTAATTTTCCTATCTATATTTCAGTGTTGGGCTTTGATACCACAATAGTTGTCTCTCTGCAAGATACTTGATGTTTGACGATCCAAGGGGGCCTCATATTCTTAAAATAGCAGGAGGTAAGAAAGCCAAAAATAAAAATCACAGATGCTATGTCTCATCATGAATTACAGATAACTAGTCTCAGCTTCATTTAACTGCATTAAATCAAATTCAGCCTCTGTTTCCTTTTCTATCTCCCTTTAGTGCAAGAGATCTTGACATTGTCCATGTCGAAAGCAGATACCTCAGGTTATTTTTAAAATAATTTTGTATAAAAACAATCAAAAGAGTTTCTATTCTTTGTTTTGGTCACCATATAAGGCAAGCAGTTTCCAAATAATAAATCTTTGTTTTAAGATCACAGATTATTTGTTTTACACATTTATCTGTCATGTAGACCATTGATTTTTTTATGCTTACCAATACTCATTCATTCATTCATTCACTCATTTATTTATTGGATTTGTATGCCGCCCCTCTCCGCAGACTCGGGGCGGCTAACAACAATGACAACATGTAACAATCCAATTTAATAAAACAACTAAAAACCCTTACACACACAAACATACCATACATAACTTGTAATGGCCTAGGGGAAGCAATATCCTAACTCCCCCATGCCTGGCAACAAAGGTGGGTCTTGAGTAATTTGCGAAAGACAAGGAGGATGGGGGCCGTTCTAATCTCTGGGGGGAGTTGATTCCAGAGGGCCAGGGCCGCCACAGAGAAGGCTCTTCCCCTGGGGCCCGCCAAATGACATTGTTTGGTCGATGGGACCCAGAGAAGGCCAACTCTGTGGGACCTTATCGGCCGCTGGGATTCGTGCGGTAGAAGGCGGTTCCGGATGTATTCTGGCCCAATGCCAGACTGTGTTAGCTTTTTCTATTCTGGGGGTGACTGAATATTGCCTGGACTTACCTCATTTATAACATGACAGCCAAGGAAAGAAGCCCGGAAGATCGGATTTCCCCACACATCCTTCGACAGAGTATAGCCACAACGAGCTCCCAACATCTGGTCCACCAAAAATGGAACACCAGATGGGTCTAAAAGCATACAAAAGAATATCTTATACTCAAGATAAAATAACCAACCAACAACACAAGAAACAGCATTTTTTTCAATAGATAGAAGAAAAAAAATGTTACAGAACAATAAGTCTCAATATCGCCCACCATTGTTCATTATGATTAATTGGGATGTTATGTTATGTTCAGGAACACCTCAGATTCATAGACCTCTTATACCTGCTTTATGGAACCTGATGAGCTACCTATTCCTTAGTTTCATGGCATTCTTTAAATACACTACTGGCTTAAAATACAATGTTTATTAACATGCTCTGGTTTTATTTTTCTCTCCTAAAGAATTATAGGTAAATCCTTGTTTAACGACCACCCATTCAAGCAAATATCAAAATTATGACACTGCCAAACAAGATTTACAACCAGTCCTTGTAGATGCAACATCCCCACAGTCATGTGATCATGATTTGTGTGCTTGGGAACCAACTTGCAATTATGTTTGCTGTATCCTGTCATGTGACCACCATTTTCAACCTTCGTTGCGTGCTTCCAACAAGCAAAGCCAATGGGAAAGCTGGCAGGAGGTCACAAATGGCAAATATATGATTTAACCATATGGAATTCACTAAATAACCAGCAAGCAACCATAACTTCTGCAACTGCCATTGTAGGTCAGCATAGTCATGTGATATTGATTGGCAACAGTGGTGTTGCTCCCAATTATTGCTTGTAAACCCCCCTAGTTCCTATTTCATTGCTGTTTGGCCACCATATGAGGCACATAGTTAATCTATGGTTTAAAATAACAGATTATATTTTTTTGTGTTTCACTATTCATTACCAGTTTAGAGTGTGAATATGTTAATTCCAGAGCTTTGTAATCCCATGACATAACTAATAATTCCTGCAGTGGCTCAGCAAATGGAGAAGCCTAGTATCCCAACATGTGACTCAAGGACGTAAGTCATAGTGTTTACATTAAATCTTTTCCTGCCACCTCTCCCATACTTATGACCTTGACACTCCTCAAATTAAAATGACTGGTCTTTCAGAATTGGAATGCTAAGCACATTTTCAACATAACCTTCATTGCAATAAACCTTTAATTTGAAAATAGTAAAAGTTCTTGCCCAAGTTGCAAGTGCAAACAATATTCTGTTTAACATCTCAGATAGCTCACCAATTACTTCTATCTTGAAAAACTTCTTCTGAAGAAAGGATTTGTCTAGCTTCATCCAAAATATGCTGGAAAGGCAGGTACTTTCTACAAAAGCTAGAAAGAGGTTGAGGAAACTTAGTTATAAAAGCCATAATCTGGTCACAATGTTAGTTCTCCAGTTTCTAAAGTTCTACAAAGTTGCAAGATATAGTTGTGTAAGGCCACATCCTATGTCTTAAAAAGACTTGACAGAATTGAATGCGGTTTCAATTGGGAACAGAGGGCTCTTTACTGATTCTAACGGCTGCAAACTGTTCAGGGACATGAAAGATGTACATGAAGCTCATAGTTCTCTAGCAAAAGTGAATCACCGGGGAAGGTCTCAGGGAAAATATAGAGTATGCGGGATCAAGATTAGCCCATGTTTAAAATTCATTTTTAAAATTTAAAAATTCAAATATGGCTGGCAAAGTTAACTGGAGGAGAAATAGAATTTAAACTGGAATTATTCTTATTGGGAATTATAAATGGAAAATATAGTAAAGAAGTAATCTATTGAATCACACATGTTATAACAGCAGTAATACAGAGATGTTTGTATATATGTTAATACTGAATAGACTAAATGTATATACCGTAAGTCAGAGGTCCCCAACCTTTTTTGCACCAGGGACCGGCTTTAAGCTAGACCAATTTTCCACGGCCCGGTGGGGGGGGGGGGCTTTGGTCATATGGGGGTGGGGTTATGGAGGGGTGGAGCTTAGTGACGCAGCCCTCCACACTTCTCCACAGGGCGGGGAGAATCAGGAGGCTCCTTTGGCGGCTGGGGGCTGCCTGGTTTTGTGATTTTGGCTGGGGGGGGAGTTAGGAAGGTCCTACTTCTCCACCCCCCAGCCAAAAATTCAAAGCCTATCTGCTGGATACGGGCGATGAGTGGGACAGAGCGGCGCGGAAGCCTCTTGTAGCAGTTGCTACAGCCACCGGCTTCCGCGCCGCTCGTCCCACCCATCGCCTGTATCCAGCAGAAGCTGCTGCCTGAGTGCTCTTGGCCGGCGGGATTCAAAGTGCTGGGGTGGGGGGTGTCCCGACAGCCCCCCCACCCCAGTGCTTCGCCTCCCGCTGGGACACCCCCCACCCCAGCACTTTGAATCCTACCAGCCAAGAGCACTCGGGCAGCAGCTTCTGCTGGATACGGGCAATGGGTGAGACGAGCGGCGCGGAAGCCTCTTGCAGCAGCTGCCACAGCCACCGGCTTCGGCGCCGCTCGTCCCGCTCATTGTCTGTGTCTGGCAGAAGCTGCTGCCCGAGTGCTCTTGGCCGGCGGGATTCAAAGTGCTGGGGTGGGGGGTGTCCCAGCAGGAGGCGAAGCACTGGGGTGGGGGGGCTGTCAGGACACCCCCCACCCCAGCACTTTGAATCCCGCCGGCCAAGAGCACTCGGGCAGCAGCTTCTGCCAGACACGGGGAATAGGCTTTGAGTTTTTGGCTGGGGGGGGGAGAAGTAGGACCTTCCTAAGTCCCCCCCCAGCCAAAAACTCAAAGCCTATCTGCTGGATATGGGCGATGAGTGGGACAGAGCGGCGCGGAAGCCTCTTGCAGCAGCTGCCACAGCCACCGGCTTCGGCACCGCTCGACCCGCTCATCGCCCGTATCCAGCAGATAGGCTTTGAGTTTTTGGCTGGGGGGGGGAGAAGTAGGACCTTCCTAACTCCCCCCCAGCCAAAATCACAAAGCCAGGCAGCCCCCAGCCGCCAAAGGAGCCTCCTGATTCTCCCCGCCCTGCCCGACGCCCCACCCTGTCCTGCATAATGTCCTCTGCCGGGAGGGCAGCGGCGCCGCGGACCGGCTGGAAAACCCCAATGGCCCGGTCCCAGTCCGCGGACCGGCGGTTGGGGACCTCTGCCGTAAGTAGTGGGATATGTATTAAGTTACATGATATTTTAATACGAATGGCAAAAGATAACACCAGGATGGCTACACTGTGTTCAATGTTTTTAATAAAATTTAATAAATAGAAAAAGGAAAGATTAGCCCTTGTGGCCCTGAATATCACCAAGTGCCTCATGCTGACTAGTAGTAGCCCTGCTTCTGATTTAAGTTAGGAAACTTCTTGGAGTTCACTAACCTGGAGAATGTACTGCTTCTTGCATCCAAACTATTTCACACTGTAGTAAAAGAAGCATCAGCAAAACTCTGCATGAGAGAAAAAAGAATGTTTGTTTGTTTGTTTGTGTGTGCGTATACACACACACAGAGAGAGAGAGAGAGAGAGAGAGAGAGAGAGAGAGAGAGAGAGAGAGAGAGAGAGAGAGAGAGAGAGAATATTATAGCCTCACAGGCATATTCAGACACAGATGCATAGGACTACAATCAAATAAAAAGGAGGGGGGGGGAAGGAGGGGGATAAAACTTTTCTGCTAAATCCAGTTTACCTGCAGAACACCTTTTCTACCGTCCCCATATTTTCACAGGATCCTGGTCAAGAGAAGGACAGCTCTAAATTCTTTTCAACAGCACAGCTCCTTTCTAGCACAAAACAGACAATGGAAAAGAGGCAACCTGGAGAGAACTAAAGAAAGAGTCCCCTTTTATTACAAAGAAGAAAAAAGGTTTGGCACATCTGTAAATTAGAGACAGGTGTTCTTGCAGCCATTTGCTAATCATTAGAAAGAGAGGCTGCTTGTTTGAATCGCCTGTGGGCTTTTTTGACTAAAAGTCTTGGTGTACTCTAGTGTGAAAGACCCATTGATAATCTACTGTACTCCACAAACATAGTTTGGACCACAGATTTATTATTTTAATACAATGATTCTGTTTTCCATCTTTCACAAAGATAACCTTTCCTATTCCTTTAACACCCCAGCAAACAAAATTAAACAGTTAACACCCATCAATTAATTATCCTCTCAATCCCAAGAGCTTTATAAGTTAAATGGTTTACTCTGAAGCTACTCTTAAATGAACAGGAGCAGCTGAATAAGCTGTTGCAAGTGGCTCCAATCAGCCTTAAAAAAAAGCTATGGTCAGATTTAATGAAAAGACACATAAGAGTTAAATATGGGTGGATCATGTGACAAGGTATCTTGGTTTGCCCTTGGCCTACAGACCAGCATTTGATAATATTGAAAGGAACCATGTGTTATAAGGGATTATTTCCTGATAAATATGTAAAGGATTAGGTTTTAAAACAGCCATTATAGCCTTTTCTATGAGCATTTATTTTGAAGTAATCTTATTTATTTATTTATTTATTTATTTATTTATTTATTATTTGTTGTTTATTATTTAGTTATTTATTATTTATTATTTAGTTATTATTTATTTATTTATTCATTCATTCATTCATTCATTCAGTTAGTTAGTTAGTTAGTTAGTTAGTTAGTTAGTTAGTTAGTTAAAGGAAGCTTGTTCTCTGGTTTGGATTGAAATTTTATTTTCCATTTAATAATGTTCAAGTTTGAATAAACTCCATCATATTTCTGCAAACCTAAATACAAATACTAGGAGGTAAGTCTCTTATTAAGTTCCCCTGTAATCTGCATTGTAGTATTAAAAATGGGGTGTAAATACCTATACCTTCTGCCTTTCTTCATCCAGATCTGCCTGGGGGAATTTTATTTTCTCTTTAGTGAAGCTTTACTTGAGATGGCAACATGTTGCATTTACGTGGCATTTACGTGGCAGTTAGGTAACATGTTGCATAGACCTTTGGCCTGATGGAGAAGATGCTGTTTACAGGTCTCTGTTTGAAGAGTGAGAGAAAAGAAGCCATAGATAAATAAAGTACAGTAATACAATTCTGGATATTTTTTTAAAAAAAATTTATGTGCTGTTATTTGCTTGGATCTTTAATGCTTATACAGTCATTTCACTGAACAATGCTTTTTCCTCCTAAACACATGCTTTATGTGATAATGAAAACATTTTACAAATGTTTTATTTTCTTACCATACGGTTTTTATTCATGGAAAGCTGCTTCATTAAAAAAATAAACTGGCATGTATAATCAATAATTCTTAAATATGGGAAAGGCTTTCTTTAATCTGGAACAATATCAAACAAGTTGCATGGTGACGCATTTAATTGCCTAGAAGCAGCAAATAAAAATATCAGATTTATAAAAATATGCATCATGCAAATAATATCCACGTAGATGTTTCCTTCAAATATTTGGACTAGCTAGATGTTATTTTGCAGTTAAAATTAAATATCAAGTAGTTTTTTAAGACAGCTTTTGCTATTTGGTTTTGGATAGGTGGTAGAATTCCAATATAAATACTGTTTCTAAAAATAGCTACAAGAAACCAGATTAGCTGTATACCTGACCTGGGGCTAATTTATTCTTTTATAGTTGATGAATAACTTTTGGTAGGTCAGTTAAGGCAACATTTTTAAATTCTGAGGAAATAACCCTTCAAATGTAATTTAAACAGGAACAAAGAGAGTGAGATTAAGTTTTTGGTTGGCGCACTATCTATCCCATTAGCTGTGTTGGTTCAACATAATAAACTGAGACCAACCAATTGATTTAGCCTTCTATAATGTAAAAATCCACCCAAGTAGCTGATACTGATAATGATGCTTTTTTCTATAGAATTACAGAATATTCTCCCAAAGTGAAGGACAACTATGTATGATACAGGTAGTTGTCAACTTACAAAAGTTCATTTAGTGAGTATTCAAAATTACAACAGCACTAAAAAAATTCAATTCAATTCAATTCAATTCAATTTATTAGATTTGTATGCCGCCCCTCTCCGAAGACTGGGGCAGCTCACAACAACGATAAAAACAATATTACAATGGCACAAATCTAATAGTAAAAATAATTAAAAACCCTATCATAATTAAAACCAAATAGCACATACATACCAAACATAAATAATAATGAGCCTGGGGGAAAATGTCTCAAATCCCCCATGCCTGGCGGTATAGGTGGGTCTTAAGTAGTTTACGAAAGGCAGGGAGGGTGGAGGCAGTTCTAATCTCCCGGGGGGGGTGTGTGTGTGTTAGTTAGCTATGACCATTTTCCACACTTATGTACATTGCAGCATGGCTATAGTCATGCTTGACAAGTGACTCATATTTATGATGGTTGCAATATCCCTGTGTCTTGTGCCCTGGCAAGTAAAGTTTCTAAAATGGGGCAAAATTCACAAAATGACAAATTTCTCACTTAGCAATGTAAATGTTGGGCTCCATTGTATAAGTTCAGATGAAAAACCTTGTTGTCCTGGGTTTTAAAAAGTGGATTCACTCCATTTCCCTCTCCTGGATTGTAACTATTACATCATCTTATAGATTTGCAAGAATGGTCCTAGCCATGGGGCCTAACTTCCTACTAAGAGCAGGAATTTAAAAGCATTTCTAGTAGATGGCTGTTTGCCCCCTATTTCAACACATTCTGTGAATGGGAACCAATTTTTTTAATGGGAACTACTTCTGCCATTAAAATGTTCTTATTGTTAGGAAAAAAAGTTCTAACATTCAAGTGAAATTTCACTTTGTGTATATTAAATTCACAGTCCTGCATTTTGGAACAAGATGGAAGGAGATTTATCTTCAATGTGTCTTTCTTTCAGATATTTAAAGTGACATCATACACTAATACACTAATACAGTACTTTCGAAGGCTAAGCTTATAACTGTTGCAGGTACTCACAGCTGGGCAACTACATTTGGCCCACAGTAAAGAAATGTGTTTTCTGTTACATGAACCCAAAAGCAAGCAATCCAGGGGTCTTCCAAGATGTGCTCAAGTTATTAAAGTCCATGTCCAGTGTAAATAACCGCGTTCAAGTAATTACTACAATCAGTTGCTATTGAATGCCTCAAGTGCTTTCAGCAGAATAACAGGACTCATGCAGTGCATGTTGAGGAGAAATGAGGAGAAAATATTAATCTATCATAAAAGCTGAGATCTATGACAATATGTTTATAAACCAATGTGTTCTTCTTGAAGCTGGGGACTAATGTTTTCGAAAAGAATGGACTGGAGCTTGTGGAGTTGACTGGAGCTTGTGGAATATAGTTGTATGCATGTACTTGTGGAGCTTGGACAGGTAGTTCTTCACATTTCACAAACTTTTGCTTATTTTCCTCTCTAAGCTAGATGTGGGTTCTCATTTGAACTCTTTGGTCTTAGGGCTAGAGGACAAGATGGGATTTCTTGCATTCCATGCAAGCTATAGATGCTTCCCTGCTATGAGGATTTAAGCAAAACCTTTGAAGCATCCAAAGTGTCTATGGTTAAGCAAATCTTGGCTTAGTGGACTATATAAACCAGACCATTCTGTCTAGGACATCTGCTAGGCTGAGACAATTTCAAAGAAAGTCAAAGGCTTTGATTGTATAATTATGATTGTCTTCTTGAATTTTTTGATACCTGCCCTGTAAATGCCCCACATGCTGTCCCAGTCTTCCATGACACTTTAGCTAACCCAGAGTCAATGTTTCTCGGACGCATCTTCCCATCTCTCTGATAGATGACCGTTTTTTGCTTCATAGCAAAAATCCAGGAGGTCATTCGATTGTATCACAATGTAAGTGTCCTGCAACCAGCATTGGAACAGAAATATTTGGGTCTATAGAAGATAGTTAATAGAAGGACTAATCTTGCTCCTGGCAGAGATTATTCAGGTGACTGCTGAGAAAGAGTATCCCAGGCTAGTGGGGAGGTGTTTACTTGTAGTTCTTATCATGAAGAGGAAGAACTAGATGCTATAATTGAGAGAAATGGTTCCTGTGCTAGATCCACAGTTGACCAGTCTCTTCCAGTGGGTCTTCGTGTATCCAGGTCTTCCCTATAATTCTTCTCTACTACTCCAACCTACAATATTATATTTTAACCCTACATCAGGTTTGCATGCCCTCATGTATAGCATCATTTTCCCAGAAAGGTTTGCTCATGTCTCTCCTTGCTCTGACTAAGGGCTGGAGAAGGACTACCAATATTTTGTATGGGTACTACAGGTGAGTAAATCTTGTGAATAAGCTGTCTCCTAAGAAAATCAGAAAACAATATATAAAATAATGAATAAGTGAGTAAAGTTTATTGAAACTAAAAGTATATCCATACAATGTTAATATAAAAGTAGCTCAATCCTTTTAACCCATAACTTTAATCCTATAATCCTTCTGTCATTCCATTTTAGTACAATAACTATGCTATTTCAGTACATTGATATTTAGTTTATGCACTCCACTGGGACACAAAATTAAAAGGACTGAGGCTTCAATCATGTCATAGTGCCATCTTGACCTTTTTCAATTCCCTTATGGATGGGTTCTGTCATTTTTGTTTTTACTACAATATCCTTTTCTCTCTATGCTAATTTAGGCTCCATCTGGAAGAAAATGACTCACTTAGCAACTCAGGAATATGCAAATTCCAATATGCAAAACTCATGAATTAGAACGTGAGTTATACTTGGTTTTGATCTAGCAACCCCAGCTCATAGATAATTGTTAAGAAAAACGCAGGGTCCCATAAGGACAAATCTGGAGGTGAGATTTTAGACTGCAGGTAGGGCAGCTTATTTTTAAAATCAGTAGTAGTAATAGTAGTAGTAGTAGTAATAATAATAATAATAATAATAATAATAATAATAATAACAACAACAACAACAACAACAACAACAACTGACTACAAGCATAGACATGATGCTGTTGCACAGATGATCCACTGGAACTTGTGCTGGAACTACCATTTACCAGTGGCAAAGAACTGGTGGGATCGTAAGCCCAAAAAAGTGGTCGAAAATGAGCAAGCAAAACTACTGTGGGATTTCCGACTTCTGACTGACTGAATTCTGAAGCATAACACACCAGACATTATGATCATGGAGAAAAAGAAAGTATGCATCATCAACATCGCAATCCCAGGAGACAGCAGAATTGAGGAGAAGCAGCTAGAGAAATTAGTGAAATACGAAGATCTAAAAATCGAGCTGCAATGACTCTGGCATAAACCCGTGAAAGTGGTCCCAGTGGTACTTGGCACGCTGGGCGCAGTGCCAAAGGATCTCAGCGGACATTTGAAAACCATTGGAATTGACAAAATCTCCATCTGTCAATTGCAAAAGGCCGCTTTACGGGGATCGGCAAACATAATTCGCCGCTACATCACACAGTCCTAGGTGCTTGGAAAGTGCCCGACAGGTGATGAAATACGAAATCCAGTATAGTGATCTCATTTGCTGTGTTGTACTGACATAATAATAATAGTAGTAGTAGTAGTAGTAATAATAATAATAATAATAATAATAATAATAATAATAATAATAATAAAACGTTTATTTATAATGCCCTTTTAATAAAGGGCATAATAGCATGTTAGCAATATGACTTTTCAACAGAGCCAACATATTGCCCCCACAATCCGGGTCCTCATTTTACCTACCTTGGAAGGATGGAAGGTTGAGTCAACTTTGAGCCAGTGATGAGATTTGAACCGCTGACCTGCAGATCTAGCAGTCAGCTTTAGTAGCCTGCAGTACTACACTCTACCGGCTGCGCCACCTCGGCTCTTCTGCTGAGGAAGTTCTGCCTCTTCTCCAACTGAACCAGAGAACACCTGCATTTATATTTCTCTAGGACTGTAAAATCATCATATGTAAAACCTTGTCTTTAAGATCTTACAGCTCATCACTGCAAAGGTGGTGGATAGGCCACAGGAACCTGTTAACAGAAAAAGAACAGCGCTTGAAGCAAAGTGGCAAATGGCAGTCCTGGGGGACCCTAGGATAGTGATGGTGAACCTATGGTACGGGTGCCACAGGTGGCATGCGGAGCCATGTCTGCTGGCACAAGAGTTGTTGTCCTTGCTCAGCTCCAATGTGCATGTGTGTGCCAGCCAGCAGATTTTTGGCTTGCACAGAGGTTCTGGGAGGGTGTTTCTTTGGCTCCCAGAGAGCCCTCCGGGGGATGGGGGAGGGCGTTTTTATCCTCCCCTGGCTCCAGGGAAGCCTTTGGGCCCACCAGAAGCTGGGAAACAGGCTGTTTCCAGCCTCCAGAAGGCCTTGGGGGAGTGGGGTGCACACTCTTTCGTCATCCAAGGGAAAAAAGGTTCGCTATCACTGCCCTAGGACGTGTGTGTGTGGGGGGCAATTGTGCCTTTCCCTAATGGTGCCAACTTGCCGTTTGCGTGGCAGCAGTAGTGCTGCAGCTGGTCAAAGCCTCTATTTCAGGCCAAGCCTCAGAGCCTAGCCTCAGTTCAGGGTGGCCTACATGGGGAGGGGGAGATGGAGAATTGTTTCTGTTTTATTCGAGAGTGGGGGAATGGGTGATATGCAGGGATGGGCAGCAGGCAGGACGGGGTGGAACACAGTTCCACCAATGGAAATTTATTTATTTATTTGTTTGCTTGTTTGATTGATTGATTTGTTGATTTATTTGATTTATTTGATTTATTTGATTTATTTGATTTATTTGATTTATTTGATTTATTTGATTTATTTGATTTATTTGATTTATTTGATTTATTTGATTTATTTGATTTATTTGATTTATTTGATTTATTTGATTTATTTGATTTATTTGATTTATTTGATTTATTTGATTTATTTGATTTATTTGATTTATTTGATTTATTTGATTTATTGGATTGGGCTGCCTCTTCCTTCCCATGCTGAAAGGCTCTCCTCTCACTCGCTCGCTTTGTAGCTGGCACTTTTCGTTCGCTGTGGTGACTCCTTGACTGTCCAGAGCGAAGGGAGTGTTTCTTTTCTCTGGGCGCTGGCAGATGTTTATTCCCTGTCCAAGCGACCAGAGAAAGGAAAATGCTTCGTTCGTTCTGGACTGCCAAAGCCTCCTTAAGCGCTACCTAAAGGCTCCTCTGGCAGCCCCGAATGGCTGGGATTAAAGGGGGAATGGCAGGAAATTGGCTGTGCCTTCATGCTGCTCTCAAATTTCCTGGGAAATATTTCTGGGCTCAGATTCTTAAGTAGAAAATGTTTCTTAAGTAGAGGCAAAAAAATCTTGAACATCCAGTTCTTATCTAGGAAAGTTCTTAAGTAGAGGCATTCTTAAGGAGAAGTACCACTGTATTAGCAATTTTAAGATGGCCAGTTGGGAAATTTGGGGAGTTCAGGTCTACATGTTGAGGTCTTAATGTTGTTAAGGTTGTAAAACACTGTCTTGGAAAAATGTAATAGTGCCAGAAAGGAAGATGTATCTGCTGTCATTACTATTAAACACATGAGATTTTTTTTGCCCTTTTGATCTTTTGTGTGTTAATGTCATGACATGTATCATTGTGATTCACCGTAGAATTATAGAAAGAGTCAACTGGGGAATTCCGGGAATTGAAATCTCAAAACCAACAAGGTTTAGAAACATTGGCTTAGACAGACACAAGCCAATTATTTAATCATTCCATGAGCTGAATTCTACTTTCCTACAATGCCTCCCATCCCGAGACAGTATTTGCCTCACACTGCTGAGTCATATTTAACTCTGGATCTGATCTCGAAGCATAAAGGGCCAGACCTGGTTCCTGAAGGATGGGTGGAAATCTGGAAGACCACCACAAAATCGCAAAGGTCCATTTTGACTATGTTATCAAGGAAGCTCTGTCTGCCCAGGAAAGTGGCTCAGCTGTGTAAGGATGTTGTTATGAAATATGGGTAGAATGGTAATGTGCATACATTTCTATTGGAAGGGCCTTTTAGTGGATTGCATCATTCTCTGGAGAGCTTTTTGATCTGGAACTGAAGATGGAGGCCTAGGATTAGGATCTTTTAAAGCATTTCCTTAATCAAGCTAGAGTCCTGAGAAGGGATATATTCAAAGGCTGTATTAATTTTTTGCCTCTTTGCCAAGCTGCATTGCAACTGCTGGATGTTTTTACTAACTGCTAAAATCAGCTATCAAAACTCAAAATTTCTTGGCCAATCAAGGTCCTTTTCCTCCCCATAAAAATGCTTAGCCGTAAACTGCATATAATTCATACACTTCACAGATTGAATGGGCTTGTCTCTAAGGTCTAAGCATAATTTATGCCATTTGTAGCACTCTATTGATCCTGATATGTTGCATTGGGCGTTATTTAGCTTCAAAACCTTGGAGAACGTGGACATCCAGCTTCCATCACTTGAGAAACCAAAACATCCTTTCCACATTAATATGCCCTGAAAAGGACATTCAAAATCTCTCATACACAAGCATATTTTGAAATCAGTTAATGCACTCACTTCAGAGATCATCCAAATTTCAGCCCCCAGAATTCTGCAGTTGGCTCTCTCTGCAACTAGCACCCAATCCTAATTTAGATATAGAAAGACATTGAGTTTGGGCAGTTGCTCATTCCACTGCCAAAATTCAAAGGTTGCATTTGCATACTAGGTAGCTCACAGGAAGGCAGGAAGAGAAATGATTTTTTGGCTCCCTCTCCTGGTCAATTACTGCAATACTGACAGCTTCTGTATTTGTTACGGTTCTGTTCCCAAGAAGGCTTTATTAAAAATACTGTATATTCAAGAGACCCAAGGCAGAGGCATGTAGGAGAGATGAGGTTGAAAAATGTCAAATTTGAGAGTGCAATGGCAGAATAGAACACCTAGTATTTTTTTTACATGCAAATTGAGATTTATCTGCAGTTGGGGGACAGTCTGTACATAAAAATATCTAACTTGCAATCTGCACATAAATCTGCAATATGTAACAAAAAGCTATGTCTTCAATCCCACAGCTGCAGATATCATGTTCCCTTTTTCCCAGCCTGCCCCCCCGGCTCCCGCCGTATCTGACTCTCCCAGTCATAACCAAATGTTCAGCTTTCCCATTCCCCAGAGATCCCACCCCCCATAACCCCTATCCCCCTTACCCCAGGGTCTGCCCAGCATTCATATCAGGCAGGAGGCTATGGACAGCCCCCCCGCTGCTTCTGTTTTCACACTGAGCAGGTGAGGCTCCAGCTCTCGCCCCTGGCTTTCCCATACTTCCAACTCACCTTCTCCAACACAACCACTTCCCTTCCACACACACACACTTAAGTATCAATATAACAAAGACCGCAATGAAGTTAATACAAGTCACATAAGAATAAAACAATAACCAATCAACCAGGCCTTGCCAGTTCTCTGCAATGCCAAGGGATTGGCATTGCGGGTGCACTGTTGGTTGGGGCAACAGTGTCTTCCAGCCTTAGTATAAAATTGGAGGATGCCTTTGCTAAAGATAAAGGTCCAGGCAGAATCAATAGAGTCAATAAGGTCAATAGAGTCAACACAGATCCCACAAAGATGGAAATGAAAAGTGTAATAAAAAGGGGTACTGGTATAATAATTTCCAGTTGCAGGCTTGAAATAAAGATAAAAACACAGACAACGGGAGTACCAGTTATTATAGACCACACTCTTAGTCTAAGGCCCTTGGTTAATGTTCTTGGATTTTGCCCCCAAGACTCAGGTTGCCCCAAAAGCGGGGGCTCCTATAGTTGTTTCTTCAATTCCAAGTGGGAAGAAAGACACTGGAAACATGGAGTCTGCTTGGAAAGATAGTTTAAAGTACAGGACCACATGGTTTGAGGTCCAGGGCAAAAAAGAGCACATGGGTGAGAGAGAGAGAGAGATTTATACTTTCTGTTGGGCCCCACCTTGGAGCTTCCTGTTCCTGTGTAAAGAATGTATTCTCATTGATTGTCAGACTCCCATGGGGCAATGCAGGGGTAGGTTTGTAGGTTGGCTTGAGTCCCAAGCTTGGTTGAATCTTTCTCGGTGCTGATGTAATGAAAGAGCTTTGAGCAATTCCTATTATAGCTTAACGGCTTTATTCTAGTTTGGATCTTGAGTGAGGGCTAATCCTATCCTGTCCTGAAGGCAATGTCTTTTTTTTTAAAGGTAAGTTGGTCCAACCTTTTTCTTGTAGAGTGGTTGGCACCAAAATATCCACTGGGTGGGGGCAGGGAGCTGAGGCTCCGAGTTTATGTTTTTCTTTAGAAACATTGTTATGAATCTCCTGATTGGGTAAACCTTTCCCCTTAAGCTATTGGTTGTTGTTAGGAAGCTTTGTTTGGGCGGGATCGTTACTGCTCTGTGGTTGGTTGTTCTGTGAGTTAGTTGGGAGTATAAATAACCTGTCAAAGAGGTTTTTCTCTGTTCTGTTTACTGATCGTTAATAAACCATCGTTACTGCAACCTGGCCTCTTGGGCCTTTCTTCCGACATATCAAACATGTTTCTCCTTTAGGGAAAATATAATATTCTGCTTTTATTTCTTAGAACATTTAATTTTCGTACCGTGTTTTCCCAAAACTGGATGTCCAATCACCGCTGTCTCCCCTCCCTGTTCTTGCCTCCAACCCAGTGGCTGGCCCACCACAACTGCCTTGTGGAGCAGGTTTGTGCAAGGCTTCTTGTGCCATTGCATGAAAGAAGTGCAGGGCTGCCAATGGGACAGCACAGCTGGGGTCCTGCTGCCGTTCATGCATGCAATGGCACAAGCCTTGTGTCAGCACCCCAAATAGCATCTGAGAAATAAATCAAGTTCCAGTCCAATTCCTTCACTCAAGGTTCGATTTATTAATAAAGCCATGTTGGTCACGTCACCTTCATTCCGATACTAACGTTTTCCCAGTTCCCACCCAGGTTAAGGCTCATCTTACATCTCCACACCTACAAGTCCATCACAAGACCCAGTCCGGGGCAGGGATTACACCAATTTCCTCTTTTCTTCAGTTGATGCAGAACAAAAGATGACCTTGGCTCGAAGAAAGGAATTTGTTTTGTCTAGTAACTTTCCCTCTCACACTCTACTCCTCCCGAGGCCCCTAATGCTAAACTACTGTGGCAGGCCAAAGCCTCCGAATCCACACAATGGCTTTGGCCTGCCACCTTGCACAATTTTGTTTCACAAGGCAGCGATGATGGTGTGATGAGTCTCACAGAGACTCATTTCTGGCAGGTGGAACATATTGGGCTGCAAGATGCACAGCCTACCTGACACTTAGAGCTACATCACGTTCCTCGACATTGTGTCGAGAGAAGCCCATTGTATAAAAGAAAACTTCTCATGAGTTCAATCAAACTTCTCAAACTTGCACAAAGTTTAATTAATTCCATCCAGTTAGTTTTCTCATGGCAAAACCTAAACCCAGTTAAATGGCTGACCTTGCATAAAATATCTAACACTCCAAGACAATAAAACTCCCCTGCAGATTAAAAGAGAATTTCTTCATTATAGAACAGTGACGGCACGGGTGCCACAGGTGGCATGCAGAGCCGTATTTGCTGGCACACGAGCCACTGCCCTAGTTCAGCTTCAACATACATGTGTGTGCCGGCCAGCTGATTTTTGGCTCACACAGAGGGTCTGGGAGGGCGTTTGGCTTCCAGAGAGCCTTCGGGGGGATAGGGAAAGGTGTTTTTACCCTCCCCGGCTCCAGGAAAGCCTTTGGAGCCTGGGGAGAGCAAAACACGAGCCTACTGGGCCCACTAGAAGTTGGAAAACAGGCTACTTCTGGCTTCCAGACGGCCTCCAGGGGTCGTGGGAAGCTGTTTTTGCCCTCCCTAGGCATTGAATTATGCACTTTCGGCACCTGAGGAAAAAAAGGTTCACCATCACTGTTATAGAACATTCCACACAGGGATATCAGGCAACACAGAATATTCATCCTAAAAACTGTAATTGGTTGCAGTGCCAAAGCCACACCCACTACTCCCTTGATGGACAAAAGAGATATATACCATGGACATAGAGCCTTTCCACTACTCTTCCTGGATAAGAGTTTATGAGATATGAATGATTTTTGGAGGAAAATGGGTGGAAATTCTTCTTTTCCACAATTGAAGGTTTCATTGTTTTGTTTTTTAATTCATATGTCCTGACCTAAAGGATGTTGGACTTCATTGTGGCTTAGAGTTGTAGGAAGAGGACTATAAAATTGCCCCTCCCCCCAATCCAATGATGTTTGGATATCTCATCTTGGAAGTTACAACCCTGCCATACCGAATCAGTTGGGAAAATTTGTCATAAATAATTTTACTACAGTAAGGTAAAGCTACATTACATTTTATTTCTTAACATCTGGAGAGCCTACTCATATTTTTATAATTAGCATGCACTGTCACGAATCTCCACTAGATGTCACCCTTCTCCACTTTTGAAGGAAACACCCTACTATGGGACACTTACTCTTATGTGAAGAAAATAAGGTAAATTTTAATAAATAGGGAGGTTGAAGACTGAAGTCAAACTTAACTTTCTGAAGAATGTTTCTGAAGCAACATAAATGTGGAACTTTTAAAGGTGAAAGCAGACATTCTGTGCATTTTAAGAGTGATATTTCGAAAGCAAATTTAGGATAGTTTAAATTTTCTTTGATTCCACCCCCCCGCAACTACTAAGAATTCAGCTAAAACCTGAATGTAAAATAAACCAGGTCTTATACTGAAATTTTAGGAAAAAAGTGACAACCTTAGACAATAATTTAATAATGTAAGTATTATGATGTATTAGAATAGGGTGGTCTTCCAGTTACTAAATTGTTCAGCAACTTCAGCCAACACAACTAGCTCATCTTCTTTGTAAACTTGGGAGGGCATCAGTTTCTCATTCCTAGAAGCAAGAAAGCTTGACATCCTGAATTATTGCTTTATTAACACATGGCCCCTAAATAAAGCTCCAAGTGGAATTATATTTAAAAATGCCCTCTGATATTTTCTGGGATTTCTCAGCAAGGCTGCATAAACATTTGATTCTGCACAATAACCTAAGCTGCTTGTCTCTATACTGCTTCCAACTATTTCTTAAGTCAACTTCGGAAATTCTATTTAATAAATTGATAACAGGGCTAGGCAATTCATTCTGGACTATGGTCTCTGCAAAATCTGGTTGGTCATTCTCCTGTCCTTCCCTGTGTAGAGAAGGCAAGACTTGCAGCCTCTCCTCTATGTGGACCTGTCTATCCGTAGCTGTGTTTTCCCTTTAGGAACTACAGTATTCTTTTTTTAAAACTTCAGCCTGTATCTTTCCTTTGCTTTTCTGGATGTTAGCACAAATATTAGCCTTTATCCCTGTTACATCTGGGGGGAGGGAGGGCATACTTCAAATTTACATGCTGGTCACTGATTGGATCTGGCATGATGAGCAGATTTAAATAGCTGTCAAGTCACGCCTCCGGGCAGGGTGCATTATAAGAGCCCCGCCTGGGCGCTTGGTGTAAGTATGTGAACTACGCTACAGCTTGATCTAATAAAATAAAAACAGCAGCTAAAGGGTCCGGCCTCTTCTTGTCTGACCTAACAACACCCTTCCCACATTTCTCTTTTGTCAGCTCCACCACAAAGAGCACACCAATAATCAACTCCATGGCAAGATTATTCATTCATTCCATCCGTCCGTCCGTCCGTCCGTCCATCCATCCATCCATCCATCCATCCATCTATCTTCTGTCTGTCTGTCTGTCTGTCTGTCTGTCTGTCTGTCTGTCTGTCTGTCTGTCTATCTATCTATCTATCTATCTATCTATCTATCTATCTATCTATCTTCTTTCTATCTATCATCTATCTATTTGTCTGTCTGTCTGTCTGTCTGTCTCTCTCTCTCTCTCTATCTATCTGTTAGATTTTTTAGGCCACCCTTCTGGACTCAGGGCGGCTTACAAGGGTAATAAGGCAGGTAAAAATGGAATACAATTGAAACATTAGAAAAAATAGTTAAAGTCCAACATAAAAAACAATCAATCACTCTTCATTCATACTAATGGCCAGAGTGGAACTATCGCTCACAGTCCCCAGGCCTGCCAGCATAAATTTGTTTTTAACGCCTTTCAGAAGGCAAGGAGAGTGGGGGTGGTATGAATCTCCAGGGGGGGGAGTTGGTTCCAGGGGACCGGGGCCACTACAGAGAAGGCTCTCCCCTGCGCACCTGCCAGTCGGCATTGTTTGGCCGAAGGGACCCGGAGGAGGCTGAGTCTCTGCGACCTAACTGGTCGCTAGGACATGTGAGGCAGAAGACAGTCCCATAAATAATCCCGTAAATAAGATTAGAAATGCTTTTATTGAGAGTGGCTATAATACCAGAATCTTGCAAGTCGGGTTGCGCTGTACCTCCTCTTCTTCTTATACCTACTGAATTAGAGAGGCATCTGAAGTACTAAGCACCATTTCTGCCTGCCTTGGACTTAACCTATTTTTCCCTCTTCTGGTTGCTTTGATATCAGATCTGCCCTCTATCAAAGTTATCTTCCTTCCTCTCTGCAATGGAGCCTTTTTTCTCTTCTTTTCTTATGGTACCGTTGTAGCTGTAATGCCACAATAATCCAACTAACATGGAACAGGTTGTTCTTTCAGTTTCTTTATAGGTGAATGGAATGTTTGCAGTTAGGAAAAACGGATAGTCCAGCTTCTTAGAAATAAAGTAGCATCGTTCCTAGATTGCATCTTAAATATGGGAAAAAACAATAAAGGGATGGGGAACTTTGTAGTGCTGGGGAAACGTGGGGTGCATGCCTCATGTAGTCTGGGCAGAAGCAGAAAGAGTGACCATTAGCAGATAATAGAATTGAGTGTAATTCCTTGATTGAATCGGCAGCCTGCTGCTTGCTGGGTTCTGCAATAACGGACCTTACAGAATTAACTAGCTATGCGTAAGTCAATCAAGATATAACTTGTCTTTTTAAATAAGTGCAAGAGGTCTACTTTTCTTTGCGTTTGGCCACCACAGACATGGCAGAGGGCCCATTTCTGATTTCTATTGATCTTAGTGCCTCAGATTTGTGACTTGATGGGAAACAGAACCTTTTTTTTTTTTTTGAGCAATGAATACAAGGTATTTACCCACCCCTCTCTCCTGGGCCGCTGCATAAATCTGTGTCATATCGAAGGAAAGAGTGAGGCAAGGCCTGCTTAAGAAATTATTGTGGGAAGAGATCATTGTATTTTGGTCAATCTGGCTACTGGCATGGGAACTTGAGCTGGCTAAAACAGTCTGTATTGTTTTCCAAGTGTACACCTTTCAGAATCACTACATCCATCACAAAAGGAAAACCTCAGAGAGAGAAAAAAACGAAGTTTAAGTGCAGAGACAAAACCCCCTCTGTTCTCAGAGACAAAACCTTCTCGTAACTGCAAGTCCTTGGCATGAAGCTATACATGAAAGGAAACATAAAGTGCATTAAGCATGATGGCAAATAGTTTGCAGGGCTCTGTTAGGAAACCTGCCTGTCATTTTCTGTTTTGAGTAGAATAATGATCCAAGCTACAGAGAGAGACCGGAAAGAGTTCCAAAAACTTTGAAGCATTTTAAGCTGCTCTCTTTCCATTTCTTGCCATGATTACAGAGAAAATGTAACAGGATCTGGTCCAGCTAACTTAGAAAGAGAAACTGCAAGCCGTCCAAACCAAAAGATAGCGATCTTGAGTCAACTTTGTCTGCCAGATCTTCCCTTTGCCAAGTTTAGTTCTTCACTTCTTCATCCTCTTTCCATTCTTCCCCCATTACTGCGGCGAGATAAGGATCATGCTGGATCACTTTTATCTGTTGATAACAGGTCTCCAATTAGGGGAGTGAGTTTTTAAAATAAAGGTGGAGATTTCATGTTTTGGCTGACATAAGTGGTTTTAAACAGGAATGCAGAGCTGGTGATTTCATACATGTTTTTATCTTTTTCCTCATTTAAAAAAAATTTAAAGACAAGTGCCCTATTAAGTAGAGTTCAACTCCATTTTATAGTACATATAGTTTTCTTGGCAGAGGATGGAAGTGGTTGGACTTTGCTTTCTTCCTACGGGTGGACTCGGCCTTGGATCAGATTTTGTAAGTCTTCTATTAAAATATCGGTCCACGAAAGAAAGTGTCCTCACATACTGCATTACACTATAGCAGTGATGGCGAACCTTTTTTTCCTTAGGCGCCAAAAGAGCGTGTGTGAGCATTATCGTGCATGTGTGAGTGCCCACACCCATAATTCAATGCCTGGGGAGGGCAAAAACAGCTTCCCTCATCCCCTGGAGGGCCCCTGGAGGCCAGAAATGGCCTGTTTTCCAACTTTTGGTGGGGCCAGTAGGCTGATTTTTCACTCTCCCCTGGCTCGAAAGATTTCCCTGGAGCTGGGGGAGGGTAAAAATGCCCTCCCCCGTCAACCCTGAGGCTCTCAGGATGCCAAAAATGCCCTCCTGGAACCTCTTTGTAATCCCAAAATCAGCTGGCCGACATACACATGCATCTGTGAATACAAGAACATACACACGAAAGGGAATACAAGAACAAGGGGACACAATCTGAAGTTAGTTGGGGGAAAGATCAAAAGTAACATGAGAAAATATTATTTTACTGAAAGAGTGGTAGATCCTTGGAACAAACTTCCAGCAGACGTGGTGGGTAAATCCACAGTAACTGAATTTAAACATGCCTGGGATAAACATATATCCATCCTAAGATAAAATACAGGAAATAGTGTAAGGGCAGACTAGATGGATCATGAGGTCTTTTCTGCCGTCAGCCTTCTATGTTTCTATATATGTTTCTATGTTGGAGCTGAGCTAGGGCAACAGCTCGCGTGCCAGCAGATATGGCTCCACATGCCACCTGTGGCACCCATGCCATAGGTTCGCCATCACTGCAATATTATTATTATTATTATTATTATTATTATTATTATTATTATTATTATTATTATTATTATTTTATTAGATTTGTATGCCACCCCTCTCCGAAGACTTGGGGCGGCTCACAACAATAATCAAAAACAATATAACATTGCAATAAATCTAATATTAAAAGAGAACAATATATAAAATCCCGACAATTTAAAACCCATGCAACACATACATACCAAAAACATAAAATATAAAAGCCTAGGGGAGATGTCTCAATTCCCCCATGCCTGGCGATATAGGTGGGTCTTGAGTAATTTGCGAAAGACAAGGAGGGTGGGAGCCGTTCTAATCTCCAGGGGGAGTTGATTCCAGAAGGTCGGGGCCGCCACAGAGAAGGCTCTTCCGCTGGGGCCTGCCAAACCACACTGTTTGGTCAACGGGACCCGGAGAAGGTCAACTCTGTGGGACCTTATCGGCCGCTGGGATTCGTGCGGTAGAAGGCGGTTCTGGAGGTATTCTGGTCCACTGCCATGTAGAGCTTTGAAGGTCATTACCAACACTTTGAATTGTGACTGGAAACTGATCGGCAGCCAGTGCAGGCCACGGAGTGTTGTAGAAACGTGGACGAATCTGGGAAGCCCCAAGATAGCTCTCGCGGCCGCATTCTATAGTATGCTGCTTTAACTGTTGCGGACAGGAAGGCACTACAGAGTGTGATCATTTCGCAAAAGCAACCATTGGTTGCCCTCTAACACCAGATAGACATTGCTGTTTTAGCAGAGTAAGGAAGATACTTAGAGATGATTCACACCAATATTGCGGTCTTACCTAGGCAGGGGGGATGGCATTCCGGTAGCGAAAATAGAGCTGTGCATGCAACTCTGGGTGACTGGTGAGTGTCAGAGTGAGATTTGACTTTTGCACATGCGCATACAGCAAAATCTTGTGAGAGGACATGTGGGCATGTGAGATTTCAGCGATTTTCAGTGGGTTTGGGTTTTTTTGCTTCTGTGCAATCGCCGAAATGTTGCGTGCCTGTGTGTCTTCTCGTGAGATTTGCTTCCTGCACATGTGCACAAGCCAAATCTCGCTCCAATGTGCACCTGCCGGACACGCAGTCACCCGGCAATTGCACCGGTAGCAGACGTAAGCAGGAAACCCCACCTGATTCACACCCTGGTCAGGGTCTCTTTGCACTTTTGGCATCAGGCAGAAGACATCAAAGCATAGCCAGCCAAACAAATAGGTTTAGAAATAGTATCTATCCTTGGGCTTTCAGACTCTTAAACACAACCACAACGCACACATGGAAATATAACTAGTTTTTCTCTGTTTTTCTTTTTTCTTTTCTTTTCCTAGTTACTTGCATAGGAATTATTTATAATATTTATGTTGTTTGTTTGTTTTTGTCATGGATTGCACAAGTAAGGCTAAAACCAATTTTTTTCTATACATAATGTACAATGACAAAAAGGCTATTCTTATTGTTATTGTTAATGTTGTTGTTGTTGTTGTTGTTGTTGTTGTTATTATTATTATTATTATTATTATTATTATTATAGTATAAAGTATTTACTAGAATGCACAAAGAAAAAAGTATAAAGAAAAAAAAAGTACAATTCCTTTAACTAGTCATTTGGATAAAATTTGAAATTAAAATGTCCTTTGTGACCTCATGGATTTTGTGAGATACAAATTCAATTTCCTATCTGTCCCGGCCTTTTTATATAGTAACTGGGAAAGTACCTAATATTAATGGTTTTTGTATCAGAGGCATCAATGTAATTTTCACTTATGGCATCTTCAGTTATATAGCTAATGCATTCATACATAGTTGTGAGACATTATGCCCATGGAAGAGGAGGTGGTATAATGGACTACTGTGAAGCTGCAGTTTTCCAGAAAGGAGGGAACAAATTCCACAATGGGGGGCTAGACAAGAGGCAGCACAGCCTGGAGATGGATAGGAGACAATGGAAGAGAGTAAAGAAAGCCACTCCTTAAAACTCTGAGGGTATATCTCTTACACTGAAAGTAGTATAGAATTAGTCCGCCAAGATTCTGTCTATTGACCATAAGCAAATAAAGAACTGGCTGAATTTTTCTGTAACAATACTTATTTCAATAGCAATAGCACTTAGACTTATATACTGCTTCAGAGTGCTTTACAGCCCTCTCTAAGCGGTTTACAGAGTCAGCACATTTTACCCACCTCGGAAGGATGGAAGGCTGAGTCAACCTTGATCCTGGTGAGATTTGAACTGGTGAACTACAGTCAGCAGTCAGCAGCTTGCAGTACTGCACTCTAACCACTGTGCCACCAAGGCTCAAGATTATTTTAAAGTAAATATTTTGCAGCACAGATGTAGGGTACAGTTTTTTTCTCTCTTTCCTGCTAACCTCTGGATAACCATGGACATTCATCGCAGTTTTGAAGCATTCTGTTTTTAGTCTAGGTTTGTCATTTGGTAGGTTTTAAGAGTCAAAATAGATAGCCTAAATTTTGCAAACTATAACAGGGTTAAGACTTTATTTATTTATTTATTTATTTATTTATTTATTTATTTATTTATTTATTTATTTATTTATTTATTTATTTATTTATTTATTTATTTATTTATTTATTTATTTATTTATTTATTTATTTATTTATTTATTTATTTATTTATTTATTTATTTATTTATTTATTTATTTATTTATTACTTAGATTTGTATGCCGCCCCGAGTCTTCGGAGAGGGGCGGCATACAAATCTAAGTAATAAATAAATAAATAAATAAGTAAGTAAGTAAGTAAGTAAGTAAGTAAGTAAGTAAGTAAGTAAGTAAGTAAGTAAGTAAGTCTTAACCCTCCTTATATACAACTTAAAGAATGAAGACAACCAGTCATGCTTTGGGTAGTTTTATGAAACAAAATGGCTGCCTCAGGCTTTTGTACCTATTTCATTCTTTCAATCTCTGTTAACACTTCCAACATGGGTAGAATTGTAGAAGTGCCATTAGCATCACCTATGTGCTACATGTTTGATGAGGGCAAGAGGCACATCATCTAATTCAGATGTCATTGTGGCTTCTAATGAATAGCAAGGGTTTCAAATTTCTGAAAATATCCACTGTAAGAATAAAATGGTGTTATTGGCTACATTAATCTGTTATAGCCTGTGAAAATTCAAAATCAAACTCTAACTGAATAAAGTTGCCTGGCTCACAAATTTAATTCTTCTAAGGGCAGATGATTGGGAGAAATACTCTCACTCTCTGACCTCATGTGGATATTGCTGCTTGTATTCTTGTGATATCATTAGCCAAAAACACTCGGCACAACAATCATGTCTAGGTCTATCTGTATTCAGCTGTGATATTAAAGCAGTTTAAAATATATATTTATGCCATCCAGATTTGGACAAGGAAATATATTTTTCTTCTTAAGTTAAATCATTCTCTTGGGCAAATGTCTGCATTTCCTTTATTGCCTGTGATTTATTTTAGTTTGCTATTATTATGAGATATTATGACAAACAGCAACTCAGAAAATTAAAATCTGTTTTTTAAAATCTGGAAAAATACTGGAAGGCTTGGATAATACTATCACAATCTAGTGTGATATCAGCTATTCCATAAGTCTTTCATCTATGGCCTGGCTGCCAGAAAGAGATAAGTTTTTATTTTCTGTAATTTTTCCTACATTTCTCTGGTAGTTTGTCTGAATAAACTATTTCACACTGCAATCTCGAATCCTGAATTGTTCAGATCAATCTTTATTTTGTTTATTTCAGAGGAAAGAAATGCCACTTCTCTCAAAATATACTGCAACAAAGATTAGCGAAACACAGATAAAGCAAATCATGTAAAATATACTTTAAGGAATTAATGACATACTTATACTAAATGATATACAGTGGTCCCTCGATCATCGCGAGGGTTCCGTTCCAGGACCCCAAGCGATGATCGATTTTTCACGAAGTAGCGGTGTGGAAGTAAAAACACCATCTGCGCATGCGCAGATGGTGTTTTTACTTCCACCGCTGCCCGCCCTTCGCCCGCCCACCCCGTTGCTCGCGCCTGGGGTTTCCCCAAGCACATGCGCACCGCCCGCCCGCCCACGCTGTTGCTGGGGCCGCTTCCCAGCTGGGAAGCGGAGCTGGAATGTCCCCAAGCACGCACGCGTTGCTGGGGCTGCTTCCCAGCTGGGAAGCGGAGCTGGGATGTCCCCAAGCACGCACGCGTTACTGGGGCCGCTTCCCAGCTGGGAAGTGGAGCTGGGATGTCCCCAAGCGCGCGCGCGCGTTGCTGGGGCTGCTTCCCAGCTGGGAAGCGGAGCTGGGGTTTCCCCAAGCGCGCCCGCACCGCCCGCCCGCCCACGCTGTTGCTGGGGCCGCTTCCCAGCTGGGAAGCGGAGCTGGGATGTCCCCAAGCGCGCGCGCGTTGCTGGGGCCGCTTCCTAGCTGGGAAGCGGAGCTGGGGTTTCCCCAAGCGCGCGCGCACCGCCCGCCCACGCCGTTGCTGGGGCTGCTTCCCAGCTGGGAAGCGGAGCTGGGGTGTCCCCGCGCGTGCCGCCCGCCCGCCCACGCCGTTGCTCGCGCCGCCACTGGGGTCTTACCGGGGCAAGAGGGGGAAGACCCAGGGAAGCCGCCCAGCAGCTTATCTGCCCGGCGGGAAACTCCACCATCTACGCATGCGTGGCCATAGAAAAAAGGCACGCATGCGCAGATGGTGGAGTTTACTTCCGGGTTGAAAACTCGCGATATAGCCCTTTCGCGATGCTCGAGGACGCGAAACTCGAGGGATCACTGTATATTTAACTGAACATATAATTTACACCAAAGGGGAAAAAATAAACCCACCCTCAAAAATAAATCATAAAAATGAAATTACTCCAATGGCCTCAACTATATGTATTGAAATTATACACCAATTCTTAAGTGTCATCAAGCCAGTGTCATTATTAATCAACATAGGGATAGATTCATTCTAGAATTCCCTGTCCTAACTTGGATTTTTAGATTCTTTAATTGTGAATTATTTGCTATCTTTTCCCTCTTTTTTCTTCACCCTTTCCCAATATTATGGACTTCCCAAGAGAACCAGATCTTTACATGATGTATCCACAATGTGACAGTTGGTTTCTAGTCATTGGTGTTTTGATTCAAAATTACGATTTAATTTAATTTACTTTATCTATTCCGATCCATTTGTTTATTTTCCTGCCCATCTATGGCTTCCATGAAAGTCTTTGCATCAGACGAGAAATGAACAGTCAAACACTGAGCTGGATAATAAATGGGTCACTTTATTGAAAATTACAGAAAGAGACCTACAGGGGTCGCTAAATGGGGCGGAATTTCCTGAACACAACATACTTGGGCAGCTAATGGGCGTAACTCCTTGCTTGGTAAGGTGAGGCGTGTCCCTCCTGCACCCAAATGTGTAAGCCACACCCAGCAAGTGGGAGGGCTCACCCCCATGACCTGCAACCAGAAATGATGTGGATGAGCCTCAAGAGCTCCCCCTTCACACCGCTCTGAGTTTTGTAACAGGGGAGCCCATCATCTTTCAAAAGATGCCCAAGGGAGAACACACAGTTGCTACTGATACCCTTTCCGCCCCGTTTCTGCGATATAGTGACCACGTGTAAACATAGAATTGCAAAACCAAAACCTATTTACAAACAGATTCACCACCTAACCACTATACCATCTCACCCATTCAGGATGGAGAAGGTGAAAACACAATCTGGAACAAAATCTCGAGATTGCAAAAAATTCCTACTCGGCACCCTACTAGGCGACCCCTAAAAGACACTCTGGATTGAGTGGAGGGTGGGTGGGCAAAGAGCAGAGAAGCGAAGGGAAGCATGGATAGAGAACAGCCCTTGAAATAGGCTGGTAGCCATGCCCACGCTTCCCAGCAGTCCCTGAGAGCCAACTATTGGGAAGTAGCCCCAGCTGGAAGGAGGTGCTTTCGTTCCTCCTCGCCTTCTGCAAATTTGTATTTGTATTTATTAGATTTGTATGCCGCCCCTCTCCGTGGACTCGGGGCGGCCAGATGTTAGCTTGCCCGGCCTCTAAATTTCCTGCATCAAAGTTCAATTGTGTTGAGATTCTTTCTGTCCTGTTTCTTTCATGTACATTTTTCACATCCATAGATTGTTCCTGGAAAAACCATTCATACTGGATCTTAAGTCCTACAAATAAATCTGCAATTATAGATGTGAAGTTCATAACCAAAGCCTACCTTCAGATAATCCATATCAGTAGCTGAAAATCGAAAGAGCCTGATCTTTTATTGTGAATGCAATAATTCAGGTTCTGCCACAAATGAATTCACATTGCATCTGAACCAGATTTGATAGAGAATGTAGTTTCAGCAGTGAAGTACTAATCTGATTTTTTTCCCTTGATGGATATGTTACCTGGTAATAGATTTGATCATAAATCTTATCCCAAATGAGAGTGTAGGTTTGGTGTAGCTTCCCAGGGCTAAGTAATCTCTTCTTCCCAAAGTATTTCTATTCCTAATGAAGATTAGGCAAGCTTTAAGCTCTTGAGATCTACATTGTTTTCTTATGGAATACCAAGTTCCACTGATTGAAGCAGCGGTTCTTAAATTGAGAATAATTATACCCAAGGGAGTATTCTGGCATAAACTTTGAGTAATGGAGCAATTTTTAGTGTCTTTGTGAGTCAAAGATCCAGTTTGGGACTCTCACTGCTGAGATGCTTCTATAAACCAACAAAGTCTGTTTTTGGGAGGGAGGACAATAATGACAATATTTGAGACCAGGGAAATGGATAATTGGGTCAAACAGTTTTAAGAACCAATGGGTTGGAAGGTTGTGGGTTTTTTTTCACTGATGCAAAAGGCATATATTGGAATTTTGAGCCCCAGCAAACAATTTGGAATGCCAGAAGTTAATGGGTCCCACAGAACTTTCTGCTGCTATTTTATAGCTGAAAATAAAAACATGAAAAATATTCAAGAATGTTTATCTCACATTTACTGAAACAATATGCTACGCTATACATAGCTCAATGGCCTTGAACTTTATCAATGGTATATTTGGGAGAATAAATGGCCAGAAGGTTTCTATCTTAATGCTTCTCTCACCTGGGATGTACTTACATAATGAAATAGAAAAAAATGCTATACTTATATCTTGGATTTGCAGAATATAAATGACAATTAGGAGAAGACCAAATGCCTGTGCACAGGAATATTCTCAACTAAGGTTAGCACCTGCTTCAAGTTACGGTAAATAAAAGCCCATAGAATTCAAGTGTGGGGAGGAGGTTAGATCTAGCTCATTTATGGCAATGTATGGATTCCAGGCTGATCTTTCTTTTAAATCCATCCCAAGGTTCTGCCATTCCTTCCCTTATATATCCCGATCAAGTTTTTTTCAAATACACATTGGATATGCAAGGATTTCTCTTCTTGCTTTACTGTATATACCTAATAGAGGTATATAATTTAATAATAATAATAATAATAATAATAATAATAATAATAATAATAATTTATTAGATTTGTATGCCGCCCCGTTCCGCAGACTCAGGGTGGCTCACAACAACAATAGTAACAATATAACAAATCTAATATTTTAAAAACATATAAAACCCATCATTAAAACCATACAATACAAGCATACCATACATAAACTATATAAGCCTGGGGGGGGTATCTCAATTCCCCCATGCCTGGTGACATAGGTGGGTCTTAAGTAGTGTTAGGCGAGCCGAACCTGCAAAGTTCAGGTTCAAACCCAAATTTTTGCAAAAGTTCGGGTTTGCGTTCGGGTTCGGGTTTGGGAGAGTGCCGGGAAGTGCCCCGGCTGTTCCGGAAGGTGACAGCTGGGCGGCAGCGCTTTTCGGTGCTTTCCTGAGTGCCGAACTCGAAAGTTCAGCAAAAATTCGGGTTCGGGTTCGGGTGGTGGACCCGAACTTTTTTAAAAATTCGGCTGCCGAACCCGAACCCGAACCTCGTTGGTTTCGCCCAACACTAGTCTTAAACAATTTACGATATAGACTATGGTTGGATGTCTTGTGTTATATTCTTCATATCAATATCAGTAGACTCATCCATGTGGCTATTATTACCATCTCCATTAAAATCTATAAAATAAAATAAAAATGTCCCTATACATAATGTAAAGACGCATCACTGATTGAAGTATATCTGTAGATTGAAAGGTGATAAGAATTTCCAATTGCCACTCCATGCACCATTTTAGCACTTTGTTAAGTTTTTTTCTTATACTATATCCCTCCGGGCAGATTACAATACTTCGATAACATTTGTACTAATAACGATAACATCTGTTATTCTGCTGGAGCAGTGGAATTTCTGCCAAATCATATGGCTTCAGTTGGTTAGTCTCAAGTATAGCATTGCATCATTAATTCTACCACTTTTAACTGATGCAAAAACAATATACAAGGAACAAACATTCTGCGGAATTGGGGGGGGGAATCCCATTTGAATGGCATGACTGCAAATGTTCTTTGGATTAAATACAGATGTATAATAAAGATTGAATTTCGGAAAAAACTAAGCATTTGCATCTTTCAATGATTTTAGTTGAAGGGATCTTCCACTGAAACAGTGGGGAAACTATTTCATTTTGTTTAGGATGTATCCTTCCTTAATCTTTTTAAGGCTGCTGAATATATCTCCAGTTTATTGAAAATAAGCAATTAAAAATAATATTGTGATTGTTGTTAGATGTATTAATATATTTAAACAGAATCATCAAATCCTTTCTTAAGGACGTGCATTTATTTACTTAGTTGTGCTCTAAAAGCAGGTCTAAGATCTGGAAATACTTCACAATCTTATGAATGCTCTTTAACAAACCACAGTATCTGTCATTCTTAGCCTCTTACGTTTAAACAGAAATGAAATGGGAATTTAAAAGTAAAATAGAAAGGACAGCGAAACAGAAGCTTATTCAATCTGTTATTCATCTTGTTGATGGAAAAAAATGTGAGATTGGAACACTAATGCCATTGTTGATTTTTAGCTTTTTAGCTGGGGTAATTTTCTATACCTGTTTAACTGAGTCTGTAAATGTAGATTGAAGGAATAATTTATCTAATTATCTTGACAGGCAGAACTATCAAGGCAATTCATTGAAAATGTCCACTAATAAAGGCAGGATTCTGGAAGTAACACGTTTTCATTTCATTCTCTTCAAATAAGTTGCTATCAATGGCTAAGCAAATGAACAACTGGAGCCTATTTTCCCATTTTCTTTCTTTCTTTCTGGAAAATGGATATTTTGATAATGCCATCAATTTTCAAAAGTACATACTTGGAGGACCATGTTATTTCAAATAACTACATGCTGCAAAGTGGTTTTTCTACTAGAATTTTTTTTTAAGCTAAAGATTACAAGGGAATATGGGTGAGTGCACATGAGTGCCTGTTTTCAAAGGATTTGAAAAAAAAGTGTATCACAATGATAAATTGTTAAAACATTGAAAACACTTTTTGAATGATTTTTATTATCCCGATTTAAATGTTCTTCCTGGAATCAAAGGATGATATAGCTGTACCAATGAAGGAATCAAAGATTACTGTCTAGTCCTGTCTGAATTTCAGATAGGGCACCTCTTTATAATTTTTCAAAGTGCATCTCTGAATGTATAGTAGAGTGATTTTTCCTTAGTCATGTTATAGTGAATCTCCAACCCAAAGGTGCTTTTCCAAAAGATAGCTGGACTTTTTTAGTTTCCTCTTTGAAAACATTTACCTTCTCATCCAAGAAGCTTCTTCAGTTCTATCTGACTGGTGGGGAATGGAAGGACTTATATTCTTTATTGCAGTGTTTTTCAACCAGTGTGCCATGGCACACTAGTGTGCCATGAGACATGGTCAGGTATGCCGTGGGGAAATTAAACATGGGTCCCCAAACTGTGGCCCGCGTGTCAGATACGGCCCACGGAGGCCATTTATCCAGCCTGCCACCAGACGCACCATCCGAACATAAACATTCCCCTCACAATCCCTCCATCTATCAGCGACAGGAAGAGGGAACGCTCACAGCGACAGGCACAGGGAACGCTCACTGACCAATCACCTTCTAGGATTCATCCCAACCACTAGCAATGAACCAATAGCAGGCCGCCTCTCATCCACACCCAGGAAGGTCCCCGCTCAGGCTGCCGCACACTTGTCATTGTGTGGCCATGGCAAGTGAGTATAAATACATTTAGAAACTATATTGTTAACTATATATATAATATGTATTGTATTAGAGTGTCATTTTGTGTCATTTTGGTTGGTGGTGTGCTCTAGGATTTTGTAAATGTAAAAAATGTGCCGCTGCTGAAAAAGAGTTGAAAATCACTGCTTTATTGTATCCCTCTGTCCAGAGTGTGAATTTTGCTGTCTTCAGCATTCTGGACAAAGGACCATTTGCAAGATAAGTCAAAGTGGCCATCTATATTAAAACTGAATAGCACTCAATCAACAGAGCAAGAAGGATATATAATGCCACCTATCTCCTGTTTACAAATCAGTCTTTTGAACAGTTCCAAGAAAGTTCCCGCACCCATTTGCTTTCTGATTCAGGTTGTTAGATTTGCATGGGAATGAAGATTCAAGATATAGACAAGTTCAGCACCCTTTACTTGAAATCAACTTGAACTGAAAATGGACTGCCAGCAAGCTGCAGGGAAGCCGCTTTTAAGGGCTTCTCTGAATTTGGCTAGCCAGTGACAGCAGTTTATTTCTGCTGCTGCTAGATCGGCCAATCAGCGGTGGCTATGCAAATATACTCCATATGTCAGTACATAACACAAGTGACTTTGAGAATAGAGATAAACTCCAAAATGGCCTCAACAACTGTCAAAGTGCTAATGACTGACTTTTAGAAGGCTAACAACCAAATGACTGTAAAGAACATAGATCCTTCCAATCCCCACCAGTTAGTCAGAATTAAAGAAGCTTCTTGGATGAGAAGCATGACATTTTCAGAGAAGAAACCAAAAAAGTCCAGTTGCCTTTTGGAAAAGCACCTTTGGGGCAAACGGTGACCTGGATGATTGAGAATTTCCATCGATATTTAGGATCTTCAACAATTATACGGTGCCAATTGCCATGTAAGTCTAATATAGTCTCACATATTTGAATAAAAGTATGGTGATAGTGCTTCTAAAGGGAACACTTTTATTTCTTTTCTTTAGGAAGGTGTAGCAAATACCCCTAAAAGTGTTTGTTTATCACTTTGAAAAAGGTACTTGGTTTTTCCATTCTGTGCTTCAACAAAACTGGAAACTCATTTTTCCGAAAATTCATCCTTTGTTGTAGTGTTTATTTTCTTATTGATGGTTAGAGTGCTTCCCAAACCTTCTCCTTTCCACTGCATGTTTCAGTCAGTCTGTGTCATAAATTCTGAATACAGGTTTGATGACATGTTATTTTCTCTGAGTTGCTTGCATGCAATATTTCCAGGATTAGTTAGGGTAATGCCACTGCAGTTCTCATCTAGTATCATAGATTGCAGAATACCTTCCTTCCTTCCTCCTTCCTTCCTTCCTTCCTCCCTCCCTCCCTCCTTCCCTTCCTTCTTTTTTTCTTTCTTTTCTTCTTTCCTTCCTTCTTTACTTTGTTCCTTCCTTCCTTCTTTCTTTCTTTTCTTCCTTCCTTTCTTTTTCCCCTTTCTTTTCTTCCTTCCTTCTTTCTTTTCTTCCTTCCTTCCTTTGTTCCTTCTTTCTTTCCTTCCTTCCTTCTTTCTTTGACAAATATATATAGAATATGTAGTAGTTTGTATTAACATAAGTAAAAATCTAATGATAAAAGAGGACAATAGGACAGTAGGACAGGGACGGTTGGCTCAATGGTGCTCATATTCATGCTCCTTGCAGACCTCTTAGAAACGGGGAGAGGTCGACTACAGATAGTCTAAGGTTAAAGTTTTTGGGGTTTGGGGACAGTCATTAGTGCATTATAGTCATTGATCACTCTATTGCTGAAGGCGTATTTTCTGCAGTTGAGTTTAGAGTGGTTTACATCTAGATAAAATCTATTACATGCTCATATATTGCTGCAATTGAAGATGAAGTAGTCATTAACAGGAAAGTCATTTTGATATATGATTTTATGAACTACATTTAGATCAGATCAGAGGCGATGTAGTTGTAAATTGTCTAATCCCAGTATTCCAAGTCTGGTGGAATGGTTGTGAGCAGAGGAGTGAAATATTTCTGGATTCTCTCAATTTTATTAATGTTTGGTATGCAGTTAGGGTTCCAAACAGGTGAGCTGTATTCCAGAAATGATCTAACAAATGTTTTGTAAATTCTGGTCAGCAGTGTAATATTGCCAGAGAAGAAGCTATGTGAGATTAAATTAACAACTCTTAGTATCTTTTTGGCAATGTTATAACAATGGGTTCTAGCACTTAGGTCATTGGATATGAGCACTCCAAGGTCTTTGACCGAGTGAGAGGCATCTACAAGTTCGTTTCCTCCAAGTTTGTATTTTGTATTCTGATTCTTTTTACCAATGTGTAAGACAAAGCATTTGTTGGTTGAGGTTTGAAGTTTTCGGTTGTTTGACCATTCTGATACATGATCAAAGTCTTTTTGAAGACTAGCAACATCGTTGGTGGTGTTAATTTAACATCATCAGCAAAGA